>NW_024080699.1:3697827-3791459 GCF_003009895.1 Hyaena hyaena
TGTGTTTGTCTATTATGTGTGTTTAATTTTTATTTGTGTTTAATTTTTTTTTTTTTTTTTTTTTTTTTGTATTTTTATTTCTTTTAAAAGAACCTTTTGGATTGTTGTTTTTGGACCAAAAATGACATCTATTATCAAATTAACTACCCTCTCGGGGGTTCAGGAAGAATCGGCTCTTTGCTATCTTCTGCAAGTTGACGAGTTTAGGTTTCTCCTGGACTGTGGCTGGGATGAGCACTTTTCTATGGATATTATAGACTCCCTGAGGAAGTAAGTTACTTCTCCTCTTTCTAGACTTAAGTTAAATGAACTTTTCTTTTCTACACCGTGATACCATTTTGATGTGACACAGTGTATGTTCTCTTTTCTCTGATTTATAGTAAAAGACTTGATTTTACATGCCAAGGAGTCAAAAAGCGACTGTTGGCATTTTTAAAGTTTTGATTGTATTATGAGCTGTGTTTATTGAGATTCAGTAAAATGTTCACTGTTACTGGCTAATGGGTCTCAGTAGAGATCTTTGCACCCTTATTTTAGAGAAGATTAGGTTTAGAACAACTTGAAGAGGAAAAAGCCTTCCATGGGGGAGGTCTGCCATCAGATCCCATTTGCTTACTTCCTGTGTGGTTGGATGCTCCACATTGCGAAGTGGTGTTCAGAATACCGACCGTGCGGTATAAGCCGATACTGATCCACCAAAGAAGAATTCAGTTACGTTTGCAGTTATGTTCATTATGGAAGGAAAAAGGACTGAAACATTTAGAAACTTAGAACTTGTAGCAAAACATGTTTTTTCCCCTAATTTCCTCTGTGAGTGAGAGTGTGTGCTTTATTGATGAGTTGGAGTTTCACTGTAGAGGACATGCTGTCAGGCACCATGCTAAAAAGCGGAGGCAAAAATCCATCATAAACATGTGGCCGTTTAAATATCCTCTCCTTAACAATTTCTCAACTTTCAAGTTGAGTTCTTAAACCTAAATTAATGGTATATGAGATAGCCATTCAAAATCAGCTCACGTGTGGTGTGTCTACTGGTTTTCTTTTTCCTTTAAAAAAAAAAGTGTGTAGACCTCTGTCCCTGTGCAGCACATACCATACTGCGACATCCATGCAGGACGGGGGTGGTGGTAACTGAAATTGATTGGTATCACAGTTTTAGCTCTTTGACCCCAGCATAGTCTTTGCTCTTAAAAACAAGACTGGAGAAATTGAGAAAGCATTTCGCTCATGTACTCTTAGGCACGTTCACCAGATTGACGCTGTGCTGCTGTCGCACCCTGACCCTCTTCATCTTGGCGCCCTCCCGTACGCCGTCGGAAAGCTGGGCCTGAACTGCGCCATCTATGCAACCATTCCCGTCTATAAAATGGGACAGATGTTCATGTATGATCTTTATCAGGTAACTGAAGCACCTAGCAAAAGCTTTTTATACTCCTGCGGTGATCATTTTTGACCTTTTATTTGTGTTTTTCTTTCAGTCTCGACACAATACAGAAGACTTTACGCTCTTTACGTTGGATGATGTGGACGCAGCCTTTGATAAAATACAGCAGTTAAAATTCTCTCAGATTGTGAATTTGAAAGGTAAAAGAATGTTTCCAGTAGTAATTGGACTAACGGGCTTTAAGCTGCTAAAAAGTAGAAGGAGAATTTGTAGTAAATATCGTAGGCACTGTGGTCTAAAAAAGAAAAGATGAGCATGTTCTGATATGGAACCCTGAACTTCTCCCAAGCCATTTGGATTTTGAAATATTCCAGACTAATTAGTAGCTCAAGCCTTTTCACCTGTACCTTGGGGGAAGCCTTCGTGTTTCCTGTGTATGATGCACAAAGGTAACGTGGCTGCCTCCTCCTCCTAGAAGCTCACAGGAGGGCTGAGGGGCTGAAGTAGCTCCGGTCACTAGAGGTGGTGTTCAGGCCTCAAAGGAGATGGAGGGCCCCAGCGGCACAGAAGTGGATAACTGAATTCTAGAGTCCAATATTAAGACTTTTTTATGTAATTAGGTCAGGAAGTCCTCTCTTAAGTATGTGTTTCTCAGCCGTGGAGAGATAGGTATTAAAGATTTTCATAAATATGAAGCCTCACATTGAAACTGAAAAAATGGCATCACAGTAGACTCTGGTGATATGGCCAAGAAGTAACAATGGTCACAGCAATTTTGCTTGTGCTTAATTTTTCTGTAGGATAAATTTGTTATCATAATGAGATTTGAATTGTTACTCTGTGAGTTTAGAGGTTAGCAAAAATAGAAACGTTTGATGATTGTGTATACACTATAGATATTCATATGTATTGGGAGTGCCTGTGTGGCTCAGATAGTTAAGTGTCTGACTCTTGATTTCTGCTCAGGTCATGATCTCACGGGTTATGAGATTGAGCCCCCCATTGGGCTCTGTGCTGACAGTGTGGAGCCTGCTTGGGAGTCAGTGTCTCTCCCTCTCCCTCTCTCCCTCCCTCTCCCTCTCCCTCTCCCTCTCCCTCTCTTCCTCCCTCTCCCTCTCTCCCCCCACCTCTCTCTCTCTGCCTCTTTCCCTCTAACTCTCTCTTTCAAAATAAATTTAAAGAAATAAAAATTTAAAAATATTCAAAAGTAGTCTTTCATGCTAAGTAATTTAATAGCGTATTGGCTTTTAAATTTGATTTCTATATACTACTTTTTATAAGCACCAATAGGTCTGCAAGAATTCATAACAATATGACAAGAGTGTTTGTCTGCAGGGAAGGAGTGGAGTAGTAGGGGGACATGAGAGTGAGACTTGGCATTTTTCATTGTTTTTACTTTGGAATTTTGTATCACGCATATTTTAGCTTTTAAAAATAGTTTACAAATAAATAAGCCTTCTTTAGGATTGTAAAAGAAATCTAAATATTGTCATTATCTTATTGACATAGGTAAAGGACATGGCTTGTCTATCACACCTCTGCCAGCTGGGCATATGATAGGCGGAACAATATGGAAAATAGTCAAAGATGGAGAAGAAGAAATTGTTTATGCAGTGGACTTTAACCACAAGAGGGAGATGTAGGTATATCAAGACAAAAGCTAATGGAAATGCAGTGGTGGTGTTTCATTCTTGGGGGGGGGGGGATTAAAAAGCTATTATTATTTTTTTAACCAGAAATCTAGAACTGTTTAAAAGTCTTAAGTAGTGAATGTTTTCAAAATTGGTTATTTTCACTGTAAGGGACAACTTTGACATATGTGATGAAACGTATTTTACAAAATTTGCATCTAAGTATCCACTCTGTAAAACACGTATCTCCCTGGAAATGTTGGAAAGGAGATTAAGTTTTGTACGTAAATTTATATTTTTTATGCTACTTGACCTGCTATTTAAAGGAACTTTGTGGATGAGGTTTTTTTTTATAAAGTTAGTAATTATCATATAACTATATTTAAAGTCAGATTCCCTTTAAAAGGGGACATAGTAGTTGTGATTTTATTTTTTTTAATTTTTAAAAATTTTTTTTTAATGTTTTATTTATTTCTAGGAGAGAGAGAGACAGCGTGAGCAGGGGAGGGTCAGAGAGAGAGGGAGTCACAGACTGAAACAGGCTCCAGGCTCTGAGCTGGCAGTCAGCACAGAGCCCGACGCGGGGCTCGAACCCACAAACCGCGAGCTCATGACCTAAGCGAAAGTCGGACGCTTAACTGACTAAGCCACCCAGGCGCCCCAGTAGTTGTGATTTTAAATATTTCATTTTGTACTTACAGCATACTATGAAACTGTTCTGGTGTTTAGTTTTGTAGTGGCTTCTTTTGTATCTTCTGTACATTGAGTTTATAGTTATTTTGTATTAGATTACAATAGTCTCAGGATCTTTTGTATCTTATATTTAGATATATATAACATTAATGAATTTTAGGCTTTTGTAATTACAGATTAATAAGGAAAGGATGGATTTTTGAGTAATAGTTTTCAGACATTTGGGGGAAAAGTCTGTGTCTTTTTTTTAACCACATATCAAATATATTTTAGATGGATTCAAGTTAAATAAGAAATGAAACGATATTTGTGAGTCTAATCTCTGATTTGGAAAAGAGTTTGTAAGTGTAAAGTTACTGGATCAAGTTACAAAGGAAAACTTTGATAGATTTGATTATATACAGATTCAACATGTCTGAAACAATTAAGACCAATAAAGTAGGGAAAATATTTGCAGCAAGTTGGCCAAAGATGTTTATATGTAGGGGCGCCTGGGTGGCTTAGTCGGTTAAGCGTCCGACTTTCGCTTAGGTCATGATCTTGCGGTTCGTGGGTTTGAGCCCCACGTTGGGCTCTGTGCTGACTGCCAGCTCGGAGCCTGGAGCCTATTTCAGAGTCTGTGACTCCCTCTCTCTCTGACCCTCCCCTGCTCATGCTGTCTCTCTCTCTCTCTCTCTCCTAGAAATAAATAAAAATATTAAAAAAAAAAAAATTAAAAAAAAAAAAACAAGAAATTTTTTTTTTTTTTAAAAATAGTTTATTGTCAAATTAGTTTCCACATAATACTCAGTGCTCATCCCCACAAGTGCCCTCCTCCATGCCCATCCCCCCTCCCCCCCACATCCATCAGTCCTCAGTTTTTGTCAGCATTCAAGAGTCTCTCATGGTTTGCCTCTCTCCCTTTCCCCCACCATTTCCGCCCTTCTTCTCCCCCTTGTTCCTCCATCAAGTTGTAGAAGACCAGGTATTAACTGATCAAAAAGATGCCAGTTACAAAATGGACAAATGTTACGAAGTAAAATAATCTAAATGATAAATCTTTTTAAAATTAAATACTATTAAAATGATTTTTAAATGGTAGTATTCTTCCTGGAACTGTTATGTAAATTGCTCATTTTTTCTGGTTGAACCTTTCTGGAAAAAGGAGAGCTTTCTAGAAAAGGTTAACTCTTTCTGCAAAGCCATTTAGCAAAATTGTATATTGTAGTAAATACATCTCTAGGAATGTGTCCTAAAGAAACCATCAGAAATGCAGTTGAAACTTTTTGCAAAAATGTCCTTTGAGATTATTTATAATGTCAAGAAAAATAATAAAAGGAAGTGATCAAATAAAATACACAGTAGGAGGTTCTTACAGTTGTTAAAAAGAAATAGATTTAGAAACCAATTTTAATGTCATGGGAGAAAACCAGGGTACAGAACTGAATATATAGGTATGAGATGCCACTTTTGTAAAATACGTTCACAGGTATATGCATAGGAAACTGTATTTATATGCTTAGAAGAATGTATACCAAAATAGTATATCGGTTTCTTTGAGTGGTGGTACTCTGGAAGATCTTAATTTTACTTTTTTTTTTTTCTTTTTTAATTGTGTTAGATTTCTTATCAATGAGCATGTATACTTTTAGGGAAGGAAAAATCTTATAAAAGAAAGGTACTTATTTTTTAATAAGAAAAATCTTAGAAAGGTGCTTTAGGAGATAAGCTATTATTTATTTTGGGTGTTATGAAATATTCCTCTTCTTCAACTTTGTTTTAGCCATTTAAATGGATGTTCCCTGGAAATGCTAAGCAGACCCTCCCTGCTTATCACAGATTCATTTAATGCTACGTATGTGCAGCCTCGGAGAAAACAGAGAGACGAGCAACTTCTGAGTATGTATTACATAATGTCCCCTGTGGAAGTGCATGGTAGTGTGAAATACTGTTTCTTCTATTTCATTTAACACATTTCTTGTCATATGAGCTTGGTTAACTCTAGTATTTTTGAAAAAATATTGTGATCATTATTTTGTACAAAAAGATGCTTTAGTTGGTTTGAATTTAGGTTTTGTGAGGTAGTTGTAAAAATTAACCTCTCCCTACCCTTCAGCACATAGCTAGCTCTGTTTGGCAGTCACTGATATATGTCTAGGGAATGCCAGAGTATATAAAGAGCTCACGGAAATCATTTAGAAAAACATTTATACTCTAAGAGAAAATTGAACCAAGGAGATACATGAGGGTGTAAATAGTCCACTGACTTTGGTGTTGGGTATCTTACATTCTAGTAGCCTTGGTTCTAAAGAGGAGCTTCGGGACCATCCCTGGGTGCTTCTGATTTGGCTTCAGCTGCTTTACCTTATATTCTTTTTTTATAAGGTACATGAGATTGCAACAGCAAAATTGGATTCTGCTTTTAAACATGTTTGAAACCACTGCTTTCATCTGTTCACTTAAAAAGCATAACTTGTGGGGGCACCTGGGTGGCTCCGTCGATTAGACATCTGACTCTTGACCTCTGCTCAGGTCTTGATCTCAGGGTTGTGCGTTCAGGTTCCATATTGGGCTCCATGCCCTACTTAAAAAAAGAAAAAGCACAACTTTTGTACTATGTTGTATTCACCTATTCAATTCTTGTGTTTTCTGTTCGTTTTTGGTAGAGTTTGGTTTTATCAGATAGTTCAAAGTAGACTTTAATCTAGAGCAAGGAAATCTACTTATAAAGATACTTTTATTGGAAAGAAAGGACATTATCTATATTTTATAGCGTAGGCATGCATACATACAAATTGTATATACATAAAATATAAAGTATAACGTGTGTATGTGTGTGTACACATTTGGGGATCATTTATAACAAAGTTATAATTGGCCCCAGTGTACTGTACAAATGTCATTTTCTTTTTCTTTTTTAAGTTTATTTATATATAAAAAGAGAGAGCTGACAAGCATGGGAGAGGCGGAGAGAGAGAGAGAGGGAGAGAAGAAGAGGGAGAGAGGAAGAGAATCCTAAGAGCCCATCACAGAGCTCATACTCAGAAACCGTGAGATCGCGACCTGAGCCAAGGCCTCACTCTTAACTGACTGAGCCCCTCAGGTCCCCCTCGAATGTCATTTTCTATATGTATTCTTGGTGAAGAGGGTTGGGGACCACTGATTTACAGTTTTTCAGTGAAAAAAAAAAGTTAATGGCAATGTCTTTCACTCCTACGAGGATACATTCATAGAATAAAAAAGTAGTTGTAATAACCTGAGTAGAATTTTTAAAATTTTGTACTTGGCCTGATTGCTTATTTATAAATTATAATCTTTATACTAAAAACGTGGAGATGATGTCATCTTAAATTTTGTAGCAGGGTATTGTTAGGCTTTTTACAATTCATATTCCTGTTTTCTAGCAAATGTCCTGGAAACACTTCGAGGTGATGGAAATGTGTTAATAGCAGTGGACACTGCAGGCAGAGTTTTGGAACTTGCTCAACTCCTTGATCAAATCTGGAGAACTAAAGATGCAGGGCTAGGTGTCTACTCACTGGCACTCCTGAATAATGTCAGCTACAATGTGGTGGAGTTTTCTAAGTCCCAGGTTTGTTTTCATATTGTCCTTTGTAATATAGAAGTTGCTACAGAAATTGGGCCTGTGGAAACAATGTGTTAGTTGCCCTTTAGATTTTATTTTTTTATTATCGAGGTTGATGATGGTGGTGATAATGGCAATACCAATAAAAGCTAAAAATGAACCACTCGTACCATGTGTTCATGTGGAATATTTCATGTAATCCTCATGTACCCTATAAATTAGCTTCTGTTTTTGTCCCCATCTTACAAATTGGGTAAGTTATTTCTCCTCGAATGCATGGTATCACATTCTGTAAAATGGGGACACAAACAGAACCTACCTCCTAGAATATAAATGTTAGAATCCATTTTTCTCTTCTTTCTGAATAAGCTCTTTCCATTGAACTAGCAATTTTGGGTAAGAGATTTATTTAGAACTTATACTCTCTTTTCTCCGTAAGATTTAAGGTGACATGTAACTGAAATATAATGCAAAATTGGATTTTTAAGGATGAACTGTAGGGTGAGAGGATCTCATGGGGGGACAGAGCAGGAAATAAGCTGCTTGCCAAAATGGCGCAAGTTTAAGCAACCACTGGTGGGAAAGACTTAAAAGAAGGCAGAATGTGAACTCTTTGGCTTTGTAGAAGATACTAAAGTTACAGTCTAGTATTTTCTGTGTCTTGTCATCCTTTCCCCCCATCACAGGTAGAATGGATGAGTGACAAGTTGATGAGATGTTTTGAAGACAAAAGAAATAATCCATTTCAGTTCCGCCACCTTTCTCTGTGCCATGGTCTTTCTGACCTGGCCCGGGTACCAAGCCCTAAAGTGGTGCTTGCCAGCCAGCCCGACCTGGAATGTGGATTTTCAAGGGATCTCTTTATTCAGTGGTGTCAGGACCCTAAAAACTCAATCATTCTAACCTACAGAACTACTCCTGGGACTTTAGCACGTTTCCTAATTGATAATCCTTCAGAAAAAATTACAGAAATAGAGGTAAGCGCTTGTATGTCAACTTGTGTTGTAAAACCATTTGGGGAACACATTATGCACGATGCTTATAAAAATCAGTGACCAAAAATTATGTTTGAATTTGTTTTCAGATTTTTATAAGAGTCAAGAGCCTTTCCTAGCACAAATTTCACATTTCCTTAATTGGAAATTATGATTCTTTTTTTTAATAATTTATTATTTTAAAAAAATTTACACCTGAGCTAGCATATAGTGCAACAACGATTTCAGGAGTAGATTCCTCACTGCCCCTTACTCATTTAGCCCATCCCCCCTCCCACAATCCCTCTAGCAACCCTCTGTTTGTTCTCTGTATCAAAGAGTCTCTTAAGTTTTGTCTCCCTCCCTGCTTTTATTTTTGCTTCCCTTCCCTTATGTTCATCTGTTTTGTATCTTAAAGTCCTCCTATGAGTGAAGTCATAGGATATTTGCCTTTCTTTGATTGACTAATTTTGCTTGGTGTAATTAGTTCCATCCACATAGTTGCAAATGGCAAGATTTCATTATTTTTGATTGCCAAGTAAGTACTACATTGTATACATATTCCACATCTTCTTTATCCATTCATCCATCGATGGACATTTGGGCTCTTTCCATACTTTGGTTATTGTCAATAGTGCTGCTGTAAACATTGGGGTGCACATGCCCCTTTGAAACAGCATACCTGTGTCCCTTGGATAAATACCTAGTAGTGCAATTGCTGGGTCATGAGGTACTTCTATTTTTAACTTTTTGAGGAACCTCCATACTGTTTTCCAGAGTGGCTGCACCAGTTTGCATTCCCACCAGCAGTGCAAGAGGGTTCCCCTTTCTCCTCATCCTTGCCAACATCTGTTGTTTCCTGAATTGTTATATTGTTAGCTATTCTGACCGATGTGAGGTGGTATCTCATTGTGGTTTTGATTTGTATTTCCCTGATGATGAGTGATGTTGAGCATTTTCAAGTGTAGGTTGGCCATCAGGATGTCTTCTTTGGAGAAGTGTCTATTCGTGTCTTTTGCTCATTTCTTCACTGGACTGTTTGTTTTTTGGGTGTTGAGTTTGATAAGTTCTTTATAGATATTGGATACTAACACTTTATCTGATACATTGTTTGCAAATATCTTCTCTCATTCTGTCAGTTGCCTTTTAGTTTTGGTGATTGTTTCCTTCGCTGTGCAGAAGCTTTTTATTTTGATGAGGTCCCAGTAGTTCATTTTTGCTTTGATTTCCCTTCCCTCTGGAGACGCGTTGAGTAAGAAGTTGCTGCGGCCAAGGTCAGAGAGGTTTTGCCTGCTTTCTCCTTGAGGATTTTGATGGCTTCCTGTCTTACATTTAGGTCTTTCACCCATTTTGAGTTTATTTTTGTGTATGATATGAGAAAGAACCTGATCTGAGTGTCTGTTTTTGTGCCAGTACCATGCTGTCTTGATGATTACAGTTTTGTAATACAGCTTGAAGTCCTGGATTGTGTTGCCTCCTGCTTTGGCTTTCTTTTTCAAGATTGCTTTGGCCATTCGGGGCCTTTTCTGGTTCCATACAAATTTTAGTATTGTTTGTTCTAGCACTGTGAAGAGTGCTGGTGTTATTTTCATAGGGACTGCAGAAATTGTCATTCTTTAACCCTTCCGCGGTATCCTCTGGAACCGTGCCGAGAAAGTATCACATATACTTTATTCTCAAGCTCTCTGTGAAAAAAGTTCCTTCCACATCCTTTCCCTGATTGGAATCTGGCTGTTTCCTAACGATACTCCTTTCCCTGTGGGCCTCTCAAGTAGATGTTCTTTGTTTCTCTTTCATGCCTCATGCACTTTGGGTGGGCTAGGTGGTCCTTTTTCTGTATTGCAGCTTTCAAGCCATTTCTCTTCCCCGTAGGTTATGCTGTCAGACTTGACATTCCACTGACCCCCTCCTGACATTTCCTGTTCTCTCGGTCATTCTCTGTTATTCATTGGTGACTTTAATCCTGGTCCACAGTCTTCCTGTTCACTTGCTCAGGACTGTGTTCTTGATGACTCTAGCATCCATGTGTGTGATCTGTCCAAGTCTTTGGCAGTTCCTTGACACCTTGTTTCTTAATGATCTTTTCCTGCATTCTACTTTAGCCATCCCTTCCCACGACCATGCTCTCTACTCTTGTGGTCATACCCTTTACCTTGTAATGGGTTATCTTTAAAGATCTCTACCTCAAGCATCTCGCTCTGATCTTACAGCTGACTTGCTCTAATACTCCATGCCAGCAATTTTTTGGTCCCATTGGGACTTTCAGTTTGTGAACCTTGCCACTTTCCTAACCATCATTGCTCCAGTTTCTAGTTAATAGTCCATTGCTATTTTGCAGACACCTTTAACTCTGTTACCCTCCTGTTTATTGTACCCACCTGACAAAGCTTTGACTCTAGTTAAACCATTTGCTTAATCATGCCTCTATGCCGGCAACTGTATGTTACTAGTGTTAGATGCACTACTGTATGGATAGGCTTCCCTTCACATTGATGACCTTACATCTCAGACCAACACTCACCACCAGCCCAACATGTTGTAGGCTGTTCCTTGTCCTACTCCAGTAAGACAGCTTCATACCTTCTTTCTCCCCAAATATCCCACAACCCATCTCAGCCCATGCTCATAGCATGTGAACTTGTTTCAAACTTCACTAAGAAGTGGAAGCAGACAAGAGTCCCCTATCTTCTCTCCACTAAATAGTCTAACTTGTTTCTGTATCTGCATTTGCTGCTTTATCTCCTGATATGGGAGCAAGACAATTAGCCAAATAACCAAAGGTTATTTTGTTTAATAACAATCTCATCAAATCTATCAATTTTCCAAAACTAGTATCATTAACTGTAAAGTTTATAGCAGTTGATACTGAATGAATTGATAACTGCCAAAGCTGTTTTAGATGATGGTTTATTTTTCCTTCCTAGTAACCATTTTAAGAAATGTTTAGTTTGTTAAAATCTGAATGATAAGGGTACCTTAGTCTTTAACTCTACTTAACAAAGCACAAAAATAGTAAGGAAAATCTCATATACATTCACTATCAATACAGAATTGATGAGGAAGATTCAGAGCAAGCAACTCAAAGTACATACTGTCCTTTGGGTTATTTAATTGCTTAGAAACACAAAGTTTTTTTTTAAAGTTTAAAAGAGCTCAGAATACTTGAAATAGTTTCTTCAGATATGACACACTGAATTTGAAAATAACAATTACTAGAAATTCAATTAAGGCTGATATGCCATTTGAGGAATTAATAAAAGAATATTAAAAGTGGTTTAAGTTTGAAAAAAGTAGAAAGGGTCATTTGGAGTTGTAACTTGAGATGTTAGGTTTTTGACTTTTTAGTAAGTAGTACTAATACTTAGGCTTCTTTCCTTTCTGCCTTTGTACGGATATTTCTTCTCTGTTTCCTGTGAGCCTTTCCCTTTAAGGGGTCACATCCAAAATACTTTACTATTCCTCCTCCCCCTCGTTCCAAACTTACTCTTTTCTGAGGCTTCCTCAACTCAGAGAATCACAGCAGCACCTTCCACATATTTACTCTTGCCAAAAAACTACAGATTTTTAAATGTCCATTGGTGTGCAACATATGCTAAGAGTGTGCATGTTTTAAGTGTACAGTGTGATACCAACTCACAAATTGAACGCATCTCTCTAGCCTGTTCCCATACCAAGAAGTACCACCAGTACCCTAGACGCTCACTTCCTGATCCTTCCTGTCCCCTCCCCAAGGTAACCACTATGTTGACTTCTGATGCTTAGATGGGTATATTATAAACATTCAAATGTTTTTTGAATAAATTAATTCATTTTAGTAATTTTGTAATCATACAGGTATATGTATGTACTGTGATCATTGAATCTAGTGGTTCTCAAAAGTATGGTGTGAGGACTCCTGGGGGGGTGTCTTGAGACCCTTTCAGGGAGTCCCCAAGCTCAAAACTACTTCTCATAGTGACACTAAGATGTTATTTGCCTTTTCACTGTGCCTACATTTAACGTTGCCGAGTGAAAGCAGTGGCAGGAAAGGTTCTGGTGTCATACATAAGCTCAGCCAGCGGCCCAGATGATAGTCACCACCTTTCACATTGCCACGCACTCAAAGTTCCAAAGAGTCCGTTTCACTTAAGAATGGCCTTGATGAAGCAGTAAAAGTTATTAATTTTATGAAATCCTTTCAGTAAAAGTTTTTTAAAAATCTGGGTGGCCCCTGGGAAGTGTGCAGAAAGCACTTGGGCTGCATGCTAATACATGATGTTTGAATCGAAGAAAGCCAGTTGGGTAACTGAGTTGTGAGTTAAACTGGCTGTTTTTTTCTTGGAACACCATTTTTCCTTGAAATAATGACATGGCTCTTCAGACTTGGGTATCCAGCAGCTATTCCCTCAGAGATGAGCAAGGTGAGCTTGCCACTCTACGGAAAATAATTGACAGCATTTGTTGCCTAAATGTAATAAAATTCAAACTTTCAAGTGAAAATTAGAATTTTGGAAGCTATCCTCATCACCATGAAATTGACAACGTAAACTTAGAAGGCTTTGCCGATAAGATTGGTAGTGATATTTGCAAACATGATGGTTAAATATTGTCAACATTTATAAGATCTGTGTAACTTGGTGAACCAGTATTTTGCAGATAACCAATGCCTGTAGGTACAAAATAGTGCACAAATTAAAGATCTATTCAAAGTGCAAGACAAATCAATAACTTTTAATACAACACTATAAAAAGTTATCAGTATTGTTTCAGATTCCACATTACAACTACTTTTTAAGAAACAACCAAGTGTTTTGGAGCGCCTGAGTGGCTCAGTTGGTTAAGCATCCAACTTCAGCTCAGGTCATGATCTCGTGGTTTGTGAGTTCGAGCCCCAAGTGGGGCTCTGCTGACAGCTTGGAGCCTGGAGCCTGCTTCAGCTTCTGTTTCTTCCACTGTCTCTGCCCCTCCCCCACTGATTCTCTGTCTCCTTCTCGCTCTCAAAAATAAACATTTTAAAAAGTTTTTTTTTAATGTTTATTTTTGAGAGAAAGAGAGAGCATGCACACATACACGAGTTGAGGGGGGAGGGAAGGGGGGGGAGAGAGAGAGAGAGAGAGAGAGAGAAAATCCCAAGCAGGCTCCATGCTGTCAGTGCAGAGCCTAACATGAGATTTGATCCCACGAACTATGAGATTGTGACCTGAGCCGAAATCAGGAGTCGGATGCTAACCAACTAAGCCACCCAGGCGCAGTTTTAGAGCTTTAATGTAACATCAAAGAATACTCATGGAAACGCTATTTATTTATTTATTTATTTTTTAATTTTTTTTTTTTAATTCTAGGAGATAGGATGAGCAGGGGAGGGTCAGAGAGAGAGGGGGTCACAGACTGAAACAGGCTCCAGGCTCTGAGCCGGCAGTCAGCACAGAGCCCGACGCGGGGCTCGAACCCACGAACCGCGAGATCATGACCTAAGCGAAAGTCGGACGCTTAACCGACTAAGCCACCCAGGCGCCCCAATGGAAACACTATTTAAATATATTTCCCTTTTCCAACTATACATCTGTGTGAGGCTGCATTTTCTTCATATGCTTTAACCAAAACAACATATTGCAAGAGAATGAATTCAGCAGATGTGAGCATCCAGCTGTCTTCTGTTGAGCTAGACAGTAAAGAGACTTGTAAAAATGTAAAATAATGCCATGCTTTTTACTGATTTTTTTTTTTGTGGGTCAAGGGCTTTGGAAAATGTAATTATCTCTTGTATAAATATGCTGTTAATGTGTAATGATTTTATTTTTAGTGAACAGATGAATATTTAAAAAACTTCTCACTTTTAGTTTCTGATTTGGTAGAAGTTAATAAATGTAATCTGCCAAAAAAAGAAAAAAAGAACAAACCCAAAACATCTTTGGGGTTCTCAGTAATTTTTAAGAGTGTAAGGCAAATTTTGGTATCAAAATGTTTGAGAGACCTCCGGATTTAATCATCATACTGATGGATTTTAATGTTGAGCCTGGTTTTTTACCCTTACAAACATTGCTGCAGTCTGCTTTTTTTCTCACGCTGTGATTAAGTACGATAAATTCTTAGAAGTAGAAGTGTGATGTCAAATAACAACAAACACATTTTTATGTTTAGACGTTGGGAGATTGCTTTCTAACATAGTTGCTCTAACTCTCCTGTCAGAGCCGATGAAGGGACCCTTTCCCCACATAGTGATTAGCACTAATTGATTTAAGGTCTTAAGAGGTTTAAAAATGGTAGTACATTTTTAAAATTTTTGTATTTTTCAGAAATCGTTAGTGAAATTAGATATCTTTTCATAGCTATTTTTCTTATTTTGTAAATTGGTTATGTATGGATTTGTCTTTTATTGACATGTTGGTCATCTTAACTGATTTGGAAGAGCTCTTAGGAAAAAATGGTTTCTGATAGTCATGTAGTGCTGCAAATAATTTTCTCACTTCCTTATAATTCTATGAGATTTTATTTATTTAAAAATTTTTTTTAAATGTTTTATTTATATCTGAGAGAGAGAGACAGTATGAGCCGGGGGAGGGTCAGAGAGAGAGGGAGACACAGAATCCGAAGAAGGCTCCAGGCTCTGAGCTAGCCATCAGATGCACAGAAACTGACACGGGGCTCGAACCCACGAACCAGGAGATCATGACCTGAGCCGAAGTCAGACGCTTAACGGACTGAGCCACCCAGGCGCCCCTAATTCTATGAGATTTTAAATGTCAAAGAGATTTCATTTTATTTTCTTCATGTTGCTGTATTTATTTATCTTTCCTTTATGGCTGTTGGGTTTTATGTCTTGTGTAGGCCTATATCCAAATTATAAAAATACTGTCTGTATTTTATTTTCCCGATTGACGATTTTTTAACTAGTTTAAATTAAACCCCTTCTAGAAATGTGACAGCTCAGTTTTAGTACTAATCTAAATAGGATCTGTCATTGCATGTAATGGAAACTTGAATGATTTGGAACGTAAGATGATAAATTTACAGATATGCTGGGTCTCCCACCCTCCTGCCTCAACCCCCGGGTAATGGTATTTACTTCTGTTTGCTATTTTTCTTTAGTTGAGGAAGCGTGTGAAGCTTGAAGGGAAAGAACTTGAAGAATACTTGGAAAAAGAGAAACTAAAGAAAGAAGCTGCAAAAAAACTTGAGCAGTCAAAAGAGTGAGTTGTTTTCAGACAGATTAAAAGCTTGTGGTTAATTATATGTAACTTAAGAACTTCTAAGATACTGTTTAATTAAAACTATTTAAATTTTATGTCGACTTCGTTATTTTTGTTAACATTTTTAAATGGTGCTAGAATGCCAGGTTTCTTCGGTGCTAATTTTTTGTTTTGTTTTTAAAAAACCTGGGCGCCTGGGTGGCTTTTGATTTCACCTCAGGTCATGATCTCGTGGTCGTGAGTTGGAGCCCCGTGTTGGGCTTTGTGCTCACCCCACCAAGCCTGCTTGGGATTCTCTTTTTCCCTTCCTCACCGCCCCACCTCTCCCCATCCCTCCCCCGCCCACGCACACTTGCACCCTCTCAAAAAAATAAAGCTAAAAAAGAACATACCAGTTTTACTTTTTAAAGATTTTTTTTTTGGTTGTTTTTTTCTTTAATTTGAGAGAGAGAGCAAGCATGAGCAGGGGAGGGGCAGAGGGAGAGACAGAATCTTAAGCAGGGCTCCAGGCTCAATTCAAGGCTCAGTCTCATGACCCTGGGATCATGACCTGAGCCAGTATCAAGAGTCAGATACTCAACCAACTGAGCTACCCAGGTGCCCCTGAAGAGATTTTTTTAAATGACTTATACTGCTCACATACTTCTAATTTCTTGTTCCTCCCTTCTACAGATGTATCGCCCCATGGTACATCTTTCCTTCTCCCTGAAGAAATTCCTTTGATTTTTGTTTCATGGAATGCTGCATATCTGCAGGCAATAACTTCCCTCAGAGTTGTCTGGGTTGTTGTTTTTTTCTGTTTGCTTTTTGGGGCGTTTTTTTGGTCTGGCAAGTTTCTTTTTATTTTATATTTGTATTTGATATTTTTACTGGGAATGTGAATTAGTAATTTACAGACTTCATTTCATTATTTTTAGCAGGCAGTTGCAGACAATGTTGACCTTGTTCTCTTTGTTTCTCTGGTGTGTGTGTGTGTGTGTTTGTTTCTCTGTTGATTATGATCTACCTTAGTGTGTTCTGTTATTTAAAACAATTTTTTTAATTGTGTATAGTTGATGCTTTCTTTTTTTTTTTAATGTTTTATTTATTTATTTATTTCTAGGAGAGAGAGAGAGACAGTGTGAGCAGGGGAGGGTCAGAGAGAGAGGGAGTCACAGACTGAAACAGGCTCCAGGCTCTGAGCTGGCAGTCAGCACAGAGCCCGACGCGGGGCTCGAACCCACGAACCGTGAGATCATGACCTAAGCGAAAGTCGGACGCTTAACCGACTAAGCCACCCAGGCGCCCCTAGTTGATGCTATCAATGCTAGTATTGATGACTATTTATTAACTGGTAGTTAATGCTGTTTATTTTTAAATTAAAAAAAAAATTTTTTTTTAATGTATTTCTGAGAGAGAGAGACAGCGTGAGCAGGGGAGGGTCAGAGAGAGAGACGGACACACAGAATCCGAAGGAGGCTCCAGGCTCTGAGCTGTCAGCACAGAGCCCAACGCGGGGCTTGAACCCACAAACTGTGAGATCATGACCTGAACCGAAGTCGGACGCTTAACCGACTGAGCCACCCAGACGCCCCTGTTTTACAAACTGTCAATCCAATAATATTATGTTATCATTGAATTAAGTCAGTAATTTTCTAAATATTAATTCAAAGTCTTTTGGGGACTTTCTGACCTTTCTCTGTTCCATGATCCTCATAGGGCAGACATAGATTCCAGTGATGAGAGTGATGTTGAGGAAGACATTGACCAGCCCTCAGCACATAAAACCAAGCATGACCTGATGATGAAAGGTGAAGGGAGTCGTAAAGGAAGTTTCTTCAAACAGGCTAAAAAATCTTATCCTATGTTTCCTGCCCCAGAAGAAAGAATTAAATGGGATGAATATGGAGAAATTATCAAGTATGTGAACAAGTTTTTCTTTCTTTTAGATTAGACTGTTTGGTGTATAACTCCTTGTATCATTAGCCCTCAATCAGTTTGGCCTTTCTGATCATATTATGTACTCTAATAGTTTCTGAGTACTCCACAGAGGATTTGTATAGTTTGAAACGTAAAAATAGGATGAGGAACATCTAGAGAATAAATATAATAATGTACTTTAGAATTTATTTATTTTGAGAGAGAGAGAGAGAACATGCACATGTGAGCATGAAAGTGTCTGCAAGTAGGGGAGGGGTAGAGAGAGAATCCCGACAGAGGTCAGCACAGAGCCCAACAGGGGGCTTGAACTCCTGAACTGTGAGATCATGACCTGAGCCGAAATCAAGAGTCAGACAGATGCTTAACCAACTGAGTCACCCAGTTTTATTACTTAGGTATGTGAATGGTTCAAAAAGATGACCAAAAAGTTTTTCCCCACTTAGAAAGAGAGGGTAAGGGACATGCATTGGAGAAAGACATAAGATAGGGAGAATTTTTGATAGATGGTGTGTGAAGTTTGGGAAATGAGTTGCATCTCAAGCATTGTTATACATGTTTTAGTTCCAAGAGGGATATGAGATAGCATGGGTGGAATCATGGAAAGTCTACCAAATTTACAACCACTACTAGAGAAACAAGTGAAATTACACATTCTAATCCAAGTTTGAAAACACTGCTGTCCTGTGTAAAGATCGTTTCTGGTTCCCATTGCTCTACAGGCAAATGTTAAATGCCTTAGCACGGTGGACGGTGTCTTTCATTCTCTGGTTTCTCCTGACTTTTCTGTTTTGTTTCTCTCTATATTTCTGTCATGTCACTGAGCATTCTCTACTCTCGTGGTACCAGTCTTCTCCGTTTCCTTCTGCTCAGGCACGTGCTGACCCCTCAGCTTTGTTCCATCTTCCCATCCCAGGTCTCCAGGTGGCTGAATCTGCCCTTACATATTGCTGGAAGCCTTTCTTGTTTCTTCCTTGCCACTCCAGCACAGTCTAGGTCCCTCACTGGTACTTTCTTTTTACTTCCGTAATGCTCCCTTAAGTGTATAGTGGATTTTAGGTCATTCTTGGACTTAATTAGGAAAATTCCCCTGTCTACTTGGTCCTCTAAAATAGTAGAGGGGAAAAACAACAATCTAAATAGCATTGATAAGTTTGTTTACCATTTTACTTAGTGTCCAATATTCAGTTTTCAATTTCCTTATCTGAAAAGTAGGGATAAGAATTAAATGAGATTGTGTTTTTAAGGCATTTAGCATAGAATCTGACTTGTGACTCATGACTCCTAGTAAATGTGCTTTAAATGGTTGCTACTACTATTGTTATTATGTGGATTAGGGTGGAGAAGTTGGACTCCAGAGTCCGAGAAGCTACTGTAGCAGTCTAGGTGTTGGGTAACAGAAGCCTGGGTTCTCAGGAGTATGAGCATATTTGGGGATAGGGCATAGACAATTTCAGGGGGTTAGTGAGAACATTTTTAAGTTTGTTTTTAAATTTTAACATACAACTCCTCTGGTATTGGAAGTAAGGATGGGAAGATAGATGCATTCATTCATGCTTTTGAAATAAAGGCAAAGACTTTTGAGGGAGCTCAAGAACTCCCAAGAACTACCAAGATCTCAGTCTTCTTGGTAATTTGCCAGTGGGGAATCATCTGCTTTCTTTGGGCAGGGATAGGGTAACTGGCGCTCTTAAGGAAATCAAAAGAGGTCTGGGATTTATAAGAGGTGGAAGTTGGCAAGAGAAACCACAGAAACTGAGACAAAGAATGATACAAATGCAAGGCTGGGTTGTGATAGTACTTGTGATAGCCACGAAGCTCTCTTAATGGTCTGTCTACGTTCTTTACGCCCAACAGCGTGATCTGGAAAGCATTCCTCAGTGGTCAGGAAAACATAATAGATGCAGTCATTTGGTAATTGATACTATGAAGTTGCGTTAGCTTAGGATCAATTGTGTATTTAAATCTTGAGATATGTGAGGAGCCTAAAACTTAGACCCATCTACTAGGTAACATATATTGTATAATATTAGCTTGCTTGTTACTGCTTCTAATTAGAGACTTATTATTTAGACCAGAGGATTTCTTAGTGCCAGAACTTCAGGCAACGGAAGAAGAGAAAAGCAAGTTGGAATCTGGCTTGACAAATGGGGATGAACCCATGGATCAGGATCTATCTGATGTTCCCACTAAGTGTATTTCTACCACAGAGTCTATTGAAATAAAGTAAGTGCTTTTTGTTACATTTTGAAACTAGATTAGAAGATAAAATTTCAAGAACTTGAATTATATAATGTACATTCTTTCAAGTGTGAAATTTCTGAAGATCCTCTTAAAGTTGGTGCTTTTAAAATTTAATTTCTTTTTCCCTGCAAAGGTCTGTAAAGCATGGTGGCATTTTGTTTTCATTAATGGTATTTGAAAGCCAGTGCAGTTGCATTGGTGTTGGGGTGGGGGTTAAACGTTAAATTGTACATTTATATGAAGAAATATTCTGGTCTTTTTAATAAGCCTAGTAGCACGTGTTTAATTTTTCTAAGTGTTTCCTAAAATATACTCCTTGACTTAAACATTTCTAGTGCCCTAATGTCTGAAAAATGTTATTATGATCTGAAAGTAGTTACTATAGCTTTTTTCCTTTTCTATTTGGTATAATTAGTAACACCAGTAATTGATCATTTTGGATTTTTCTTTAAGTCTTTAGATAGCTAAGCAGTTTATTTTTCCAGTGATATTTAGAATATATATGGGTTATAATATCTAAATAGTGCATATTAACAATGTCACAAAATTCTCTGCAGAATGGCTGTATCAGTTTATATTTTCACTAGCAGAGCAGAAGGCTTCTTTCATCCCTGTTCCCTTAACAACATTGGGTATTATCTAACTCTTGTAACATTTCTCAGTCTAATAGGTATAGAGTAATAATTTATCACTACTGTTTAAATTTATCTTACCGTGATTATTTGGTTATCTTCTTCAAATGCTTGTGACCTTTTTTGTCTTCTTGTCTATAAAGTCCATGTTTATGCCTTTCATGTCTTATTCTCTAGGGTTTGTTGCCCTTTTGTTACTGATTTGCAGGGGTTCATTGTACATTTTGGATATTACCCATGGTTGGTTTTAGACAATACAGGTAGCCTCTCCCGTTCTGTTATTTGTTTATAAGAGTTGTCCATGGTCTACTTTGTTAAAAAAAAACAAAAACCAAAACTTTAATTTTGATGTAATGAAATAATAAAATATTTTCCATTATGGTTTTTGGAGTTGGATATAATGAAGTCTCTCCCTGTCCCTGGTGACAAATGTAATCCTTACATTTTATTCTATTAAGCTTAAATCTTCACCTTTTTCTTTTATGGCTTCTACTCACCTGCTGTTGTTTGTGGCATTAGGTCAGGAGCCAGTTTTATTTTCCTTTATATAGTGAACCATTTTTTTTCTAATAATACCTATTGAAAAATCCATAATCTTTCCCCTTCAAATATGTATTAACAATATAAAATGTGTATTCCTCAAATCCTCATTTGGTGTATTGGATACATTTCTTTCCTGATGATAAAAGCCATTAATAACCTAGTTTTAAAATGATCAGAAAAACAGGCTTGAATAATTCTGTCTAATTACAGAGCAAGGGTCACTTACATAGACTATGAAGGCCGCTCTGATGGAGATTCCATTAAAAAGATCATTAATCAGATGAAACCACGGCAGTTGATCATTGTTCACGGACCACCAGAGGCCAGTCAGGATCTTGCGGAGTGCTGCCGTGCATTTGGTGGGAAAGATATTAAAGTGTACATGCCAAAGCTACACGAAACAGTTGATGCCACTAGTGAAACTCACATCTACCAGGTAAGTGTGCGGGCACGGGCCATACAGAAGTAAATACATTGGTGCTGCAGATGAGGACAGGTGTGTGAGGAGCACGGCAATGAGTGAGACAGACGTGGTTCCCTGTCTCCGCTGCTCTTACAGTCTTTAAGGTCTTAGGGGCTTACAACAAGGAAAGAGCGTCTATCACATTGTTATACCTCTGATAGAGAAAGCACAGGATGTTGTGAGAGTGTGAAGAGGGAGACCCTGACCCAGATTTGCAGGTCTAGAAAATATTTCACAGAGGTAGTGATAACTAAGCTGAATCCTAACAGATGTCTCGATGGGTCGTCAGAGTGATGTAGAGAATGGGAAAGAGAAAGGCAGAACAAACATTCACAAAAATATATATAGAGGTGAGGGGAATGGGGGAGTATTCAAGAATTCAAAAGTTTTATAAAAATTCACTGATGTCAGGGTTCTGTTCCTACTTGAAAAAAATGGAAGCAGGTACAAAAAAGAGAATAA
Organism: Hyaena hyaena; assembly: GCF_003009895.1. NCBI lineage: Eukaryota > Metazoa > Chordata > Mammalia > Carnivora > Hyaenidae > Hyaena > Hyaena hyaena. The sequence continues at coordinate 3,719,505 of NW_024080699.1, forward strand.
GACAGGAGAGATTAGTTTTTATCTGGTAGCGGGAGTTGGTGTCAGTTAAAGCAGGAATGATGTCTAGATTTACTTGGAAAAAATGGGTTGGAATTCACCAGGCAGAAAAGTTATTATGGGCAGAAGAAGAGGAAGCAGCAGTCCAAGAATATGGACGTGTGAGGTTCATGGTCATGGAGGAAACAAAAGTCACTCAGTGTTCCTGAAGCAGCAGCAAAGGCTAGTCGGGGAGACTTGCCAGTGATTCTCAACCTTGGCTGCACATAAGAACCATCTGGAGAGCTTTGGGAGTGTGAGGGGGACTTGGTGCTCTGGTCAGAATCACTGGAGGTGGGACCCTGGCATTAACACACATTTTAAGAAATTGCCATATGGTCCTAATGTCAAGGGTTAAGAGCCTTTACTTTGGAAAGTAGACAAGGAGTCCTCATGATCTCATGGGTCACTAGGTCATTACCAGTCACGGTGAAGATCAGGCGAGTGAACGATTTTTGAATCTTAACACACATTACCAGAGTCAGGAAGTAATTAAAACAGGTTATATTTTGTTGTTAATTTATACTCTGTAAGGGTTTTGTGTCTCTCCCTCTCCTTTGCATGCTGTGTAGGTGAGATTGAAAGACTCACTTGTCAGCTCCCTTCAGTTCTGTAAGGCAAAAGATGCTGAATTAGCTTGGATAGATGGAGTCCTAGACATGAGAGTTTCCAAAGTGGACACAGGAGTTATCTTAGAAGAAGGAGAACTGAAGGATGATGGAGAAGACTCAGAAATGCAGGTGGACGCTCCTTCGGACTCCAGCGTTCTGGCACAGCAGAAGGCCATGAAGAGCCTGTTTGGGGATGATGAAAAAGAAACGGGTGAAGAAAGTGAGATTATTCCGACTTTGGAGCCCTTACCCCCCCATGAGGTAACAAGCACGTACCGCTTCGGCCCCTTCCTTAATTTGTCACTCTATGGATTGCGCTTTTATGTTTTTAACTCTTTACAACGTCTGTCCTATGCAGGCTGCTTTTGGAGATACGGGTTTTGTGTGTGCACGCAGGAGCGTGCATGTGTGTCCTGGACAGCAAGGGCTTGATAACAATTTAAATGAAACCTTTAGGGGGGTGCCTGGGTGGCTCAGTCGGTTAAGTGTCCAATTTCAGCTCAGGTCATGATCTCATCGTTCATGAGTTCAAGCCCTGCATCAGGCTCTGTGCTGACAGCTCATGATTGCTTCATGATTGATTTTTTTTCAGTATTTAAATTTTGTGTTTTTTAAAAAATGTTTGTTTTATTTTGAGAGAGATGGAGAGAGAATCCCAAGCAGGCTCCATGCTCAGTGTGGAGACAGCTGTGGGGCTCAATCCCATGACAGAGAGATCTCAATGTGAGCCGATATCAAGAGTCTGACGCTTAACCATCTGAGCCGCTCAGGCGCCCCTCAGTATTTAAAATTTGGTTGTGAGGATTACATCACCCACCTGCTTCCAGTCAAGAGCTTTGTAGTTTTCTAAGGCTGTGAAACTCTTGTACTCTATTTTCGTGTGTTGTCAGTTCAGCTGAACTCGCTTTTGGTTTCGATGTAGTGAGGAATCTTTTATTAAGTACGGATATAATCTTAATCTAGTGTTCTCAAGAGATAATCTAGTTAGAGCTTTCAGGTACTTAATTTACAGCAGTGTTAAAACTGTGGAGTAAGAGGCCTATGTGCATACGGCCTCTTTAACCTCTCTGTGCAGTAAAGAAAAAAGACATGGCCTATGTCGTTGGACTCCCTTCTAGTAATACTCTTGAGACTGGGACAAGAACTAGAATCCTTTTCCCCTCTGTGCTAACACTCGTGCTCATCAAGGCAATTTCCAAGGGGCAGCATGAGGTTGAACCGCTTGTTTTTCTGGCGTACACTGCGTTTGCTCTAAGGGAGAGGGGAAGGTGAGACTGAGGTCAGGGGAGAACTCTGCTCTGAACTAAGTGAAGGAGTAGGATCTGGAAAATGAATTTTTTTGGCTCAGTTCTGCCTCCTGGCACTCTCCTTGACCCCCTCAGGCAAGTGGGTGAGTGAAGAGCATAACATTACCAAATGTCTCTCTGTTACTGTGAGGCATGACTAATAAAATCGATTGGGAAACACTCAGCAAATGTGAAGGGCTTTGTGATGTTAAATAAAATAATGAGAGAAAATTCAGAGTAATAACTTAGAATGGGATTTAACAGCCTTGATACGATCTGTCAAAGGTCTTCAGGGAAAAATAGAAAATACCTTAGAGATCATGTGTTAAATCTCACTTTACTCGGTACAACTGTGTGTCTGGTGTTTTTATTTGAGGTTATTCTTTTCCCTTTCACCTTACCTAAGGTTCCTGGACATCAGTCAGTTTTTATGAATGAACCAAGACTGTCAGACTTCAAACAAGTTCTTTTACGGGAGGGGATTCAAGCTGAGTTTGTAGGGGGTGTACTTGTTTGCAACAATCAAGTAGCAGTCCGCAGGGTAAGTGTGTGTTTAAAAAGAGGTGAATTGAAAAAATACTTCCTTCTGATATGTTGCCATTTTGAATTCTGTAATTCTTGATTGGTAATTTCACAAACTGGAGATCCATAATTTATATTCATGATCATGACCTTGAAGGCTTATAAAAATGACTCAAAGAAATGATGTATATAGTTTTATTGTAAATTTTTATTATTTGAATCCTCTGACATCTACGTGTCTATGTAAAATTCATGACTTGAATGTTAGATCCATCCATATTCTGTGAATCAGAGCAACCCATTTCCAGACCAATCATCAAATAATATAGTTAATATATTTTGGTTATTATATCTGCATATTAATGAATAGGAACTGTACTAAGTTTTTTTTTTGTTTTTTGTTTTTGTTTTTGTTTTTTACTTTCTAGACGGAAACTGGCCGCATTGGATTAGAAGGCTGCCTTTGTCAAGATTTTTATAGGATAAGAGACCTTTTATATGAACAGTATGCTATTGTGTAAAGGATGTGATGTCAAGAAGTATCTGTTTGACCTTTCTAAGAAAAAAGAGTTCTTATTCTATGCTTTTGCTTTTTTGTTTTGTAACATACAAAAAAGAATTGCCGGAAAAATCTAACATGCGTTCGATTTTTTAAAAATGTAAATAGAGTTCGTTTGCTAATGCTCAAATGAGCGTTCTTCCTTTTGACTTTCAGAATGACAGATTCTAACAAGTGTGCAGGCCGGAGAGTTGAAGATGTTTGGTTTCCTCCACAGACCCCTTATTCTAGAAGGGCTTTTTACTTGAATAAAACAATGCAACTTAGCAAACCAGCTCATGGCCTTAGAGAAACATGTTTGTATGAGCTCTTGCAAACGGTTTCTTAACGTTTTCTGGAATGAAAAGTGAGAATTATTTAGAAAAGATGTGTGCTATATAAAAAAACTGACAAAACAGTTTTTTGAGGCCTGTGTGTGTAAAAAACAAAAAACACAGAGTGTATGCTCAGACTCTTCTTTGGAATTCTGATATGCAATTAGGGCATATCTCCTTACCCCTGCCTATATTTCCCGGGTATTTACTCTAGTGTGAGCTGGTACACATTTGGGTCAGAAATCAATTTTTATTTCTCCCACTTGGTATTTTTTCAAGATTTTGTTGTTCAGTCTGAACGAAAACACCATCAGTTGAATATACATAGTGCAAAGGAACTCCTTGATGCATACAGTTGGATATATCTTAGCACTCAGCTGGGTTACTTTACTAGAAACTGTTGTGTCTGTTTTTAAGGAAACAAATGCTGACCCTCCTATTTTTATAAGGTAATAGTATAATTTAATCAAAGGTTTAAATGTTTTCATCTCTTAGGCTTGCTCACTCCTAGGGATGCTGAAGCAGTGGCTGGATTTTGTATACCTTGCTACAAAAATAATACAGAAGTTGGATAAGGTCATTCTTTCCTGTATTCCTGTCTTTCTTCGGGCCAGCAGCCCTGGCATAGTATAAACCACTTGTGTTTAAGAGTAAAAGCTGAACATACGCAATTCTCGTTGAACTTAAAAATGAAAATCATGTTGCCCCATTGTAATCTGTTGATGCTTTTTCGGTGTAACTTGATGATGGCAGTCCTTGATCTTTATTTCCTAAGTAATTTAAGCCCTCCTCTTCATACTTAGCGGTTTCAGAAGGGTCATTCTTGTTTAACTTATGTGGATCTATGTGTAGTACCACCCAATGATATCTGACTAGAATTAAAATTTCATTTAAAGCTTACAAAGAATTTATTGTGGATTATAGTGCTAATGCAAAGTTACAGTTTTCTGATACCGAAAATCAGATATGCAAAACAACATTTCAGAAGGTGACGGCAAAGAGTATGTTTTCTTTGTAGAGCTTTGAAAAAACTTCACTTAAATTCTTGTTACTGAAGAGAGAAAGCCTAGGATCCTATTTATTATGTTCCAGGGGAAAGAAAGTGTGCATTTGTTACGTGGCCTGAAGCATCTGGTTATACATAATTACATTGCAGTCCTGATATTGAAAAATTATTTCTTGCTGAGCCTTTTTATTGTCCTATGAACAGGAATTAAATTTTCAAGTACTGCTTGAAGATGCTATGCGAACTACTGTCATTGCAAGAGCAGGACTTTGACCTGTTTCTAGATGATAGTATCACTAAACTTTCTAAAATGAAGACATTTGTTTAGCCTTGGTTACTTAAGAAAAGTATAAATTTAAAAAGGACTATAGATAAATCATGAACTCAGAGCAACTTTCAGATCTCTGTTTAAAGGCAAAATAAATACAAGTGGACCATCAGCTGATATGTATAAGTAACTTGTTTAAAAAGAAATTTTATTGTCGTATTTGTTACAAAGATTATAAATGTCAAGTTTCAGTACAATTTTTGGTTTTGTTTTCATGAACCAGTAGGTGGTGTGACACAGAAGTGAAGAAATCAATTTCTTAAGGAGGGCCTTTTTAAAAAAACTGAGATCTAATTCACGTACCATAAAGTTTATTCTTTTCAGGTATATAACTCATTGGCTTTTAGTATATTTACTGTGTTGTGCAACCATTACCACTGGCTCATTCTAGAACATTCTCACCTCCCTCAAAAGAAGCTCTATACCTGCTCATTAGCAGTCACTTCCCATTTTTCCTTCACTCCAGCCCTAGGCAACCATCAATCTATTTTCTGTCTCTCTGGATTTGCCTATTCTGAATATTTCATAAAAATGGAATCATACAAAATGTGGTCTTTTGTGTCTGACTTCTTTCACTCATCGTATTTTCAAGATTCATTGATGTTGTGGCATGTATCAGCATTTTTAAAATATGGTTGACTAATATTCCATTGTGTGGATATACCACATTTTGTTGATTCATTTCTGAACAGATTGATGGACATTTGGGTGGCTTCTACTTTTTGGCCGTTATAAATAATGCTGCCATGAATACTCCCATACAGGTTTTTTGTATGGATATGTGTTTTCAGTTTGGGGAGGTATATGCCCAAAAGTAGGATTGCTAGATAATATGATAGATAACTTTTGAGAAACTGTCTGTTTTCCAAACTATTTCCAAACTGTTTTCCAAAGTGCCTGTACGATTTGACATTCCTACCAGCGCAGTGTGAGGATTCCAATTTCCCCACAACCCCAGCAGCACTTGCTATTCGCCTTATTTTTTGTTTTAATCATTCTAGGGTGTGTGAAGAGGTATCTCATTGTGGTTTTGATTTGCATTTCTTCAGTGTCTAATGATGTTGACTGTCTTTTCTGTGCCGTTTGTATGTCTTCTCTAGAGAAATGTCTGTTCAAATTCTTTTGTCTATTTTTTAGTTGAGTTATTTATCTTTTTTATTGTTGAGTTATAAGTTTTTAAATACAGCTTGGATGCTAAATCCTTATTGGATTTGTGATTTGCAAACATTTTCTCCTATTCTGTTGTTCAGTTTCTTGATTGTGTCCTTTGAAGCACAAAAGTTTTTAATTTTGATGAATTATGATTTATGTTTTTTTCTTTTGGTTCCATGTATTATTGGTGTCATATCTTAGAAACCACTGTTTATCCAAGGTCACAAAGATTTATACCTATTTTTCTCCTAAGAGTTTTATAGTTTAAACTCTTAAATTGACATCTTTGATTCATTTTTGAGCTAATTTTTAAAAAATCTTTATTTTTGAGAGAGAGACGGAGTGCGAGTGGGGGAGGAACAGAGAGAGAGGGAGACACAGGATCTGAAGCAGGCTCCAGGCCCTGAGCTGTCAGCACAGACTCCTACGTGGGACTCTAACTCACAAGCTGTGAGATCATGACCTGAGCTGAAGTCGAACGCTTAACCAACTGAGCCACCTGGGCAACCCCCTTTTGAGCTAATTTTTATATGTGGTGTGAAGTAGGGGTTCAATTTCATTCTTTTGCATATGACTATCCAGTTGTGCCAGCATCGCTTGCTAAAAAGACCAATTCCTTATCAAATTATCACTATTGTTAAAAATCAGTTGGTTCTAAAAGAATGAGTTTGTTCTTAGACTCTCAATTCTATCTCCTTGGTCTGTATCTTTCCTCATACTAGTACCACATTGTCTGGTACTATAGCTTTGTATTAAGTTTTGAGATTGGCAGCTGTGAGTCCTCCAACTTTGTTCTCTTTGAAGATTGTTTTGGCTTTTCTGGTTCTCTTGCATGTCAGTGTGGATTTTAGAATCAACTTCTCAATGTCTGCAGAAAAGCCATAGGGAGAGAAAAAGTAGTTGAAACTTACAACTTAAAATCTTACAATGTTATGGCTGAGACTGGAAATTCATCTAGTTCAATTCTTTTATTTCAGTATTGGATGAATGGGCCTCGGGAAGGGATTTGCTTGAGAGCCTCATACCAGGCCAGAGTGGGAGTGGGGCCCAGACTTACAGAGTCTGTTCATTCAGTACTAAATGAATGGATCTAGAACCCATTCAACACTAAGATAAGTTTGTTGAACTAGACAAATTCCACAGTCTCTACCATAACACTGTGAGATGTCAAGCTGTAAATTTCAGCTGCTTTTTTCTTCTGCATTGCTGTGTTTCAGTTCCTTAGTTTACGTTCACTTTGCTTAGGGTTAATATGTTCAGTTTATCTGCTCTAAGAACAGCACCCAGCACCTGTTACGTAGGACAGTAGCATGCTGAGGGAGAGCTTCATTTTCATTCTATACAATGGCCTGTTAAGGGCAGTGGGGTGTGGTAAATGTCACCTTCTATACTCTTCTTTGGTTGTAAGTTTCTGGTGGTTCATTGTCCTTTAAATATTGATGAACTGATTACCTCTAACAGTTAGCAATCCAGTGGCTGAGAGGTGTCTTGGTGGTGGCTGTTCCTTGCCACCCCCAACCCCCCCCGCCCCCTCGCCATTCGGTAACTACAGAATGAATGTGTACATGCAGATGAGGTGGGAGCCAGAGAAGGAACGTTCAGATCTGCCTCTCTGAGCAGGGATCAAGGAGGGTATTTTTCTTTTCCTTATGATTGTCTCTCACTTTTGACCACCTCCGTTTTGTTTATGAGAAGAAAACCGAAAATGACCCAAATAAATAAACCCAGACTTTGCTGGAAGCAAGGGTATCTTTGCTTCTGTCCTTTTCCTCCTGCTCACCCCTCTCTTTTTTGGTGTTTTCCATTTATTACTCAGGATTATTTCATTTTAGTTCTTGAAGTCAAATATGATTTCAAGGAGCAAAAAAGAAGATTGGAGGGTTTTAAATTTCTCTTTGCTGTAGTAGAATAGTACCAAAAGTATGTATGCTTTTCTCATGAAATTGTTAATGGATTCCATGGGTCCTGCTCACATTTCTGATACCACTCGATAATCTCAAGTGGGGAGTATACAAAGGATTCATAAAGACCTAACTACACCATTTCTGAGTTTTTGTTGATTGTAACATCCGGTATCCAGTTTCTTGTATTTCCTTTTTTCCCCTCTAACAGTCTTTTTAAGGCACTGCTAAATTGTGCATTCACCACTCGTGAAGCCCTTCGAACAGATCTCTGTTGGAAGCTGTTCATATTTTCAAGGGTGCTGCTGCTGGCCTTGTGTTTAATATTTGTGGAGCTCTCATTTCTCTTTAGATTCATTTTCCAAGCTTAGGAGAAATGTAAATTATTTTAGAAACAACTTGTGGTCTTGGCCCAACATGACATTACCATTTGACTCTAAATGATGAAGAAGAAAAAAAAAAATCAGAAACACCTCTTATATCGACAGACATTTGCCACCATAGGAGATTTTTTTATATTAAAGTCATTTAACCCCAGACTATAATTAAAACTAGTAGAATATACCAGAAATCATAAAGATGCTCTAATTTCCAACCTCAGTCATGGTTTGGGTTAAATTTTATATTTAAATATCAAAGGACATAAGTCTTTAATGAGACTGTGTAAATCCTTTGATCAGTTATGAGAAAAACTTATCCTAAGTGTACAGGATTCAAATTCTCAAGGTTTTTCAGTATCTCGTATATGTGATTTTTTTTTCAAGGAGATAAACTATTACAGGAAGAAAGAAGCATGTTTAATGAGGAAAGGGGATTCAGATTATTGTGCGTTTTTAACTATCGAGTAGAATTTCCTATCTACATTATTATTAAGAAAAGCTTCTTTCAATTTATTTCAGCTATTTTTTTGAATAGTTTTTACCTGAAATAATGAAAGCATTAAGCAAAGATTTCTCTAGCAGTATAAAAAACAGTGTAATACATTTCTGATAGCTGAAAGACCACTTGTATATTACATTTTATTTAACTTATTTTGGAGTAATTTTATTTATTTATTTTTGTGGGTGGGGGAGAGCATACGGTGGGGGAGGGGCAGAGAGACGGGTACAGAGGATCTGAAGCAGCCTCTAGGCTGACAGCAGGGAGCCTGATGTGGGGCTCGAACTCATGAACTGTGAGATCATGACCTGAGCTGAAGCTGGGCGCTCAACCAACTGAGCCACCCAGGTGCCCCAGAATAATTTTAAACTGATGGGAGAGTTATGAGAATTATGTAAAAGATGCTACATCTCCTTCTAGATTCTCCTGTTAACACTGTGCCATATTTACCTTATTCTGTTTATATATACATGCTAATTTTTTAATGGTTATGATACCAAGTTGCAGTTATGATCTATCAAAATCAGAACAGCAATATCGATAAAGTTCTATTTAAGCCACAAACCCCCTTCAGGTGTTACCAATTACAATAAAAATGTCCCTATAATCTTTCCTTTTCACTCCAGTGTCCGGTCCATGATGATGCGTGTATTCAAGTAGGTTTTCCCTCCGGTTTTCTTCAATCTGGAGCACTTCCTCAGTTTTTCCTTTTTTAACAAAATTGTTTTAGGACTTTGATATTTTTTTGAAGAGTACTGGCCAGTTACTTTGTAGGATGACCCTCACATTGGGTTCGTCTGGCGTCTCATGATTAGAATCAGATTACAAATTTTTGGCAGGAATACGAGAAGTGATGCTGTGTTCTCTTTATAATATCAGTCAATTTTTGCCAGTACCAGGGATGTTAATTTTTAACGGTTATGTGTGCAAGGTTTTTCACTGTAAAGCTAATAAGTATTTGTACTTAATTAGTTCATGAGGAATAAGTGTCTTGTGGGGAGCTACTTTGAGACTGTCTCCATATCTGTTTTGTATAAACTTTTATCCTCTGGTTTTAGCATCCATTGTGGCCTTGCCACATGGTGGCTGATTAGACTCTTGCACCTCCATGTAATTGGCATTCTAGTGTATGTACTTTATCTTCTCCCTTATTTATTTACTAAGCATTCATTCATTCGTCTATTTATTATATCAGTATGAAACATGGATTCTGTTTTGTAATCTACAAACTACATGGTTTATTCCGATCCTCTAATTGCCCTAGATTTGGCTCGTGGGAGCACTCTCCAGCTGCCTCTTGTGTTCTTTGACGTGGTCTCAGGTTGTGTGTGTGTGTGAAAACATTAAATTTACCATCTTAACCACTTTTCAGTGTACTGTTCAGTCGTGCCAAGTATATTCACATAGTTGTGCAACAAATTTCTAGAACTTTTTCACTCCGCAGCACTGAATCTCCATTCCCACTAAGCATTACCCTCCTCCCTGCACCTCCCTCCCCCCAGCCCTTGGTAACCACCTTTCTACTTTGTTTCTGTGATCTTGACTGCTTTGAGATATGAGTGGAATCTTACAGTATTTATCTTTTTTGGTACTAGCTAATTTCACTTAGTGTGATGTCATCAGGGCTCATCCATGCTGTAGCAGGTGGCAGGATTTCCTTCCTTATTTACTTATTTCCCTTTTTTTAAAAAATTTTTTAATGTTTTATTTATTTCTGAAGGGGGGGGGAGAGAGAGAGAGACAGTGAGTCAGTGTGAGCAGGAGAGGGTCAGAGAGAGAGGGAGACACAGAATCTGAAAAAGCCCCCAGGCTCAGCACAGAGCCTGACGTGGGGCTTGAACCCATGGACTGTGAGATCATGACCTGAGCCGAAGTTGGACGCTTAACCAACTGAGCCACCCAGATGCCACTATTTCCCTTTTTAAGGCTGCACTCTTCATTGTGTGGATAGACTACGGTTTCTCTATCCACTCCTCCATCAGTGGGCATTTTGGTCGCTCTTCCCTCTTTGCTGCCCTGACTCGTGTGGTGATGAGCATGGGCGGGCAAATATCTCTTCGAGATCTTGCTTTCAGTTCCTTCTGATGATGTGTCCAGTGGGATTGCTGGGTCATATGGTAGTTCTATTTTTAATTTTTTGAGGAACTTCCAGTTGTTTTCCATAATGCCTCCATAATTGTTTTCCCCATGGTTCTTTGAAGTACTTCCTATCTTGTATTATTCCTACCCCCTCCTGGGATTGGCTGTTTCTCCAGAGTCCTGTTTTAGTTTAGTGGAGGATTGTATTTAGAAACAAGATCTGGGTGCTAACTGCCACTCACCGTGCTATCATTGCTACTAGGTCCTCTGAGCAGAGAGTAGGGGATATATACATCTATGTTTGTCCCCCACCCGCCCATCTATATGTACTCCTCTCTTCCACAAGGTCTGTTCAAGTTCTCCCCCTTTCCATACTTGTACCTCCTCTACCTTGTAGTAAAAAATGGGGATCCCATAGCCCTCACTGTATTCATTCCCCCTGGGATTAACCAATCTCCTGGCCGCGGGGCTGACTGCTTTCCCCCGAGCCCCGCTGCTGTGCCTCGACCTTCCTCCCTTCGCGGTCTGTGGCGGCACCTGCCAACTGAACCCCATGGTAGGGATTTTAAAGAAGGCACCTTTGGCTCACATGGTGGTGCCAGAGCAGAGCTTGCCCTCCAGTTTACACGGTGGTCTACTGACGGGGAAAGAAACATAGATAAAGAAGGTTTCTACTTGGAATGGCACTGTTCACTCTGGCAGTTTTGTCTTGTTATTTTGTTACAGTATTTTCCTCATTACTTTCTGCACTAGTTAAGTCAGACCGAGTAATGACTACAGTGGCATAGGTCAGGGGAGCAGAGAGAGGATGAGAGTCGCAGTCTTGAGGTAGACAATGGATCTGTTGGGGAGGGTACCACAGGGCAGCGATTCCAAAATGCCCTCCCAGCTAAGACACGTTAGCAGTTAAAGATCTTCCTTTCTGGGTTCGTACTGCTTTATACCCGTCCTTGCAAAAAAGACTGCTTGTCAGTTCGTCATTTGGATCATCCACCCCCTTAACTCTTAAGCTTTAGGAGTGTCAGGACCAAGTTCACTATATTGAGCACTGAGGTGTTCTTTTATTAAAGTCAGTTATCCTTCAATCTTCACAATCTGCAGTAGGAGGAATAATACTGTGCCCCTGGACAAATGATTCGTTAGTAAGCTCAGGATGGAGTCCAGTTATGTAACAAACGTGGGAGCCTGTATAATAATTATTAGAACTTATTCCTACCTGGTGGGGAGATGGAGTCTATGGCCATAATTATTTCCATTTTAGAGATCTAGTTCACCTAATGGGAATAATTGCTCAGGAGTGTTTTTGTGTGTGTGTGTGTGTGTGTGTGTGTGTGTGTGTGTGTGTGTGTGGTTTTTGTTTTTTGTTGGTATTTTTTTTTATAGAAAAATAACCAAGCAATAGTAGCTAGCTGACACTGAGTGTTTCTAGGTACCAGATATCATGCCGAGTGAGTACTTCACATGCACTGCCCCATTTAATCATGATGATTACGGGTGCAGTGGGCCCTGTTATCCGCCATTTTACAGATAAGGAAGCTGAAGCCATAGCCCTCCAGCTCTCACACATAAGGGCATTATAGTGTGTGCTGGTTTCAACCTATTATCGGAGTTCCTGTTTCTGAGCAAAAGAAACTCTCTGGCTACCTTAGGAAAAAACAAGTTTATTGGGACAAAAACCCCAGATAGTTCTGAGGATGCAGGCGACACACCTAACAGTCTTTCAAGGTACCACTAAGAGAATGAGTCAGCTCTAATTTGGGCCCCTCACCACACCACTGGTCTGGCTTTGGTTACATTCAGACTCTATGGCTACACAGGGGCACCTTGATTGTTAGTCTTTACCAGGTTAGACACAGACAGGCTTCACCACCAGAAACTAAGGGCTGTTAACCACAGGTAGAAGAATGGATGGTGGTAGGCAAAACACAACAAATCCCCACTCAGTGGAAGCGGTAGTTAAGCTCACAGGCTCTGAAGTAAACGGCTTCAAATGCCCAGGACCCCATTTTCTTTGTGGATTGGACCAGTAACTTTGTATCTTACACCTAAGCTATACAGGCATGCCCCATTTTATTGTGCTTCACTTAACTGCACTTTGCAGTTAACTGTGTTTTTATAAACTGAAGCTTTGGGGCAACCTCGTATCAAGCTAGTCTCTTGGGGCCATTTTTCCAAAATAGCATCTGCTCACTTTGTGTCTCTGTGTCACATGCTGGTAACTCTTGCAATATTCCTAACTTTTCTATTCGATTTGTTATGGTCATCTGTGATCAGTGATCTTTGATGTTACTATTGTAATTCTTTTGGGGCATCACGAATGGCAGCCATATAGGATTGCACACTTAATATATGTTTTGTGTGCTTTGACCACTTCATAGTCAGCCATTCCCCTGTCTCTGTGTGCTTGGGCTTCCCCATTCCATGAGGCACAACAATATTGAAATCAGGCCTAATTAACAACCCTGCAGTGGCCTCTAAGCATTCCAGTGAAAGGAAGAGTCCATTGATGTGCCAAACTTTATTGTCTTCTTGTAAGAAATTGCCACGGCCACCTTTAGCACCCCTCAACCCCGATTGGTGAGCAGCCAGCAACCCTGAGGCAAGACCTTGCACCAGCAAAAAGGTTACAGCTTGCTGAAAGCTCAGACGATGGTTAGCATTTTTTTAAAAATAAGGTATGTACATTGTTTTTTTAGATATGCTATTGCAAACTTTAAATAGACTACAGTATGGTGTAAACATGACTTTCATGTGCACTGGGAAACCAAAATATTCATCTGACTTTCTCTGTTGCAATATTCACTTTATTGTAGTTGTCTACACCCAAACCTGCAATATCTTTGAGCCCGAATGGGAATGGTACAGTTTCTAAGGGTTGCATGAGGATTAAGTGATATGAACCATGCAAAGCAGTCAGAGTGCCCAGCACATAGTAAACCCCTTAATAGATCTTAACAATTTTTAATGCCACTTTCACATATATTGCCACATTTACTCTTTACTACAACCCTAAATGTGCTTATCACCTCTGTTTTTACAAATACAGAAACTGGCTCTGGGGGACGGGGCTCCTAAAGGCTTATTCAAAGCCACTCACCTGATCAGTAGTGAATTGGGTACTTTTACCATGTCAATTGATCTACAAAAAGGTCCTCTGATATTTACCTTTTTAGCTTCTAGATGAGAATCCTTTAAAGTAACTTCTAATGTTGGGGCACCTGGGTGCCTTAGGTAACCTTGCAACTCTTGATTCTGGCTCAAGTCATGATCTCATGGTTTGTGAGAGCGAGCCCCACGTCAGACTCTGCTCTCACAGTGTGGAGCCTGCTTAGGATTCTCTCTCTCTCTCTCTCTCTCTCTCTCTCTCTCCTCTCTCAATAAATCAACAACAAAAGTAACTTCTAATGTTTAATGGTTTCCTCTAAATAATAGTGTGGTTTACACCATATGACCTAATGTAGAGCTAAGATTTTTTTTAAACATTGACTAAGATTAATTTAAATATAGCAAACTTTTTGGTTTGGTCAAGGTGATAATGTATTAATATAGAAGACACTGAACCTTTTCTTGTCTTTATTGCTGATTTTTTGCTATTCCCCATAGAATTACAGAAAACAGGCATATTTTTGACCCTTGGTCAAAAATAAGCATGAAAATCTTGGAACATATTCATTCAGGAATGCTTATATATTGATTCTGAAAAGCCATCTAACACTTATAAGAGGGAGATATGGGGGTTGGGTTAGGATTTCATCAAGTGGCTTTCCAAGCCTTCCAAAGCTGTTTGCAAAGGGTCGTCGATGGATATGTGCTAGTCTGAAGTAGCAGACTCTGCCCTCTTCTAACCTTGACATTTTATAAATTTTCTGGTTGAGGATATTTGGAGCAGGTTAAGAAACTTTGCAAATGACCTACCATAGGAAGTACTAGCTCTTTTATGAGAAGACTGAATAGGTACCAATGGGGATCCTGACAGTTGGGACAATGGGCAAAATCTAAGAAAATGGACTTTCACCTGTCTTTCTAAACCAGTGGCATAAGTATATATGGGAAAGAAAAAGCCTAGAATTCTAGGTTTATAAAAAGCATTTTATTGGACTATAAATTGAGTGTAAATATGGCTGCCAAAAAGGTAATGGCTTAGGGCCAAATTACTAATAGACTAATGGACTCCCTAATTGCTAATCGACTGTTCAAAATAAAGATGGTGATGTCCTGCTATATTTACTGGTAAGACTTTGCTTAGACCCCTTCATTCAGTAAACATTCCCCCCCTTTTAACTCTCCTCTGTAATAAAGAATAAATGCATATTATAGAAAATTTAGAGGGTATAGAAAAGCACAGAGAAAGAAGAAAAAAATCTTTTACAAAATGAGATACTTTTATCATTTTGGCCTCTTTCCATCTTTTTAAAAATAAAAATAATAAATGTTTATGTAATTGGTATGTATACAAGTTTCCACTGTGCCGTTAGAGAAAATTTCCCCGTTTATAAATATCTTTTAATGGCTATAAATACTCCGTCATGTAGCTGTATCATTATTTGTTTAGCTCTTCCCAATTGTTGGATGGTTTCCAATTTTTCTCTGTAATCTGGAGTGCAGATTTATTCATAAAGCTGTGCATCGTGGTGATATTAACACCAGCATACAATGTCAAAGAGCCACTATTACAAAATACCATGAAAACATTTTTTTTTACATTCATTTATTTTTGAGAGACAGAGACATAGCACAAGTGGGGGAGGAGCAGAGAGAGAAGGAGACACAGAATCTGAAGCAGGCTCCAGCTGTCAGCACAGAGCCCGACGTGGGGCTCGAACTCCCAAACTGCGAGACAATGACCTGAGCCAAAATAGGATGCTCATCCAACTGAACCACCTAGGTGCCCCACAAAATACCACTTTTTAAGGACAGTAATATCTGAGTTAGGACCCTAGTAGAGTAACCAGCTTGTTGAATAGCCCGGGAACCACAGCAAACAGGAACTAAGGGTATAGGTTGGAGCATACAATAGTGCATATTACTGGAAAATACAAAGAAACGAGCATCCAGGAAGCTGTCAGGTAAGATGCCACTCTTCAGGTTCCCGATAGTGACCCAGCTTTACGTGCTCAATGTGCAGTAAAGCCTCTTTGGAAAAGAGAAGTTGTCTTCAATATTCAACCACTAAATGAGAGCATCAGTACCCACTATCACCCCCTAAACATAACAGATCTAAGAATTTGCTTCCAGAGCCCACGTCTTATATGAGAATTATAGGTGAATTATATGTTTTTTTAAAAATTTTTTAATGTTTTATTTATTTCTAGGAGAGAGAGAGACAGCGTGAGCAGGGGAGGGTCAGAGAGAGAGGGAGACACAGACTCTGAAATAGGCTCCAAGCTCCGAGCTTGCAGTCAGCACAGAGCCCGACGCGGGGCCCGAACCCACGAACCGCGAGATCATGACCTAAGCGAAAGTTGGACACTTAACTGACTAAGCCACCCAGGCGCCCCGAATTATATGTATATTTTTGTCTTGCTGCCTTTTTTCTATTTAATGCACAGTGCAATATTGGTTTCATGAATATAATTTAGTGATTCATCACTTACATAAAACACCCAGTGCTCATCACAACAAGAGCCCTCCTTAATGCCTATCACCCACTTAGCCCATCCCTCTGCCCACCTCCCCTCCACCAACCCTCAGTGTGTTCTTTATAGTTAAGAGTCTGTTTTCTGCTTTGCCTCTGTTCTCCCTTCCCATGTTCCTCTTTGTTTCTTAAATTCCACATATGAGTGGAATCCTATAGTATTTGTCTTTCTCTGACTTATTTTGTTTAGCACAATAGTCTTTTCTTCTTTTTATGTTTTCTCTCTCAAATCTTGCGAAGCCGCATTTGATCCTGACCAACCCAAGGGAGCCAGAACAAAATTTTTAAAAAGATTTGTCAGAACCATCACTCTCCTCATTACCTTATTACTAGTAATTATTAAAATACATTTCATGGTGGGTAAAAACAGCCATTGTGGCGACCGTACAGAGCTCACCCACAGACCTCATCCTCCAGCAGCCATCCCAAGGTGAGTTCTTCATTCCATGACCTCAGCTTCCTAAAAAGTGAGGCCAGTATCTGCATATTTAGCCCTCAAGTGCTCAGAAAGGATTAATTTCTATTGGCAATCCTATGGAAGCTGATGAAGGGCAACAGAAATTGTAGTGATAGAGTTATGCTATGTGCTACTTAACGCACTAGGGAGAGAAAGGACCTGTGTTTCTATTTAGTTGCCGACCCAGAGTGAAGAGGATTCCTAGCGAACACTTACTATGTATCGTACACTTACGTGACTTGCGTTACTTGTATTGAATCCTCAGAGCCGACTACCCCAGACCTAACAAGTCATCCCGCTCTGCAGGTGAGGAAGTGAAGACTCCCCTAAGAATTTCTCCAGGTGTCAATTGCTACTAAATAAGAGCTGTAGCCGGGTATGCATCCAGATTGGAGTATTCCAAAGTATTCCCCTCTTGGACAGATTAAAGACTTCAAAAGAGTGACTACAATTGTAGACCTATCCTGATACGGCCACAAATAGGTGTTCGGGAAAGAGGAAGGAACCAACTGTGTGCATTGAATAGACAACATTTATGGATGTCAAGATGTTCATAAAACAAGTACGATTTCCTATCTTTCAGAGAAGGAAACCTCCATGCTTCTCTGTCGTTGAAACCCCAGGATCTGTATATGTCCAGGGCTTCAAGCTGCTCTCCTCACCACCATTTCAAAATAGAAACAACGGTCATCTTAGTTTGTAATCAGGACTCACGTGATGTTTTCCGTGTTCCAAATGCTTTCACAGCAACACACTGCTGCTTCACCTGTCCCACTTCAGGAGAACATTTCTGCTATTGGTAGAGCCTCTCCAGACAGATTTGACATTTTAAGATCTCCACCTTTTTTTTTTAATTAAAAAAAATTTAATGTTTATTTATTTTTGAGAGAGAGAGACAAACATGAGCAGGGAAGGGGCAGAGAGAGAGGGAGACAGAATCCGAAGCAAGCTCCAGGCCCTGAGTTGTCAGCACAGAGCCTGATGTGGGGCACGAACCCATGAACCGTGAGCTCACGGCATGAACCAAAATCTGACGCTCAATCAACTGAACCACGCAGGTGCCCCTTTAAAAATACTTTTTAATGTTTTATTTTTGAGACAGAGAGAGACAGAGCATGAGCAGGGGAGGGGCAGAGAGAGAGGGAGACACAGAATCTGAAGCAGGCTCCAGGCTCTGAGCTGTCAGCACAGATCCCAATGCAGGGCATGAACTCATGAACTGTGAGATCATGACCTGAGCCAAAGTTGGACACTTAACCAGCTGAGCCTCACAGGCACCCCAGAGATCTCTACCTTTGAGATAAAGTAGGGAAAGGACCAGTGTCAAAAGCAAATTCAGAAACCAAGGAAAACCTATGACCTCAGCAAGCAGAGATGTACAAAATAAGGTCTTTGGAGTTGCTAACCCTAACTTCCATTCTAACTTTCTGACTGTGAAGGCACCAATAGCAAAGGAAGATAGTGACCCTGACACACAGACTCACTATACCACAGGCACTGGGCTGGGCACTTTATTAGGATGTGTTTTGCAATAGTAAACCCAATTGATACTGAACATTCGTGGGTAGGCAGTTGTGTCTGATCACAGTGTAGCCACGCTGTGGAGTAGTTACCACCTTTTTTTTTTTTTTTTTTTAATGTTTATTATTTGTGACATAGAGAGAGAGAGGAGAGCATGAGCAGGGGAGGGGCAGAGAGAGAGGGAGACACAGAATCAGAAGCAGGCTCCAGGCTCTGAGCTGTAAGCACAGAGACCGATGCAGGGCTAGAACCCACAAACCATGAGATCATGACCCAAGCTGAAGTCAGACGCTTAACCGACTGAGCCACCAAGGCACCCCTAGTTAACACCTATTAAAAAATTTTTTTTGACTGATAGGTTGATACATACTGACCAGGAAAGATGTTTGTGTTATATTAAAATGACAAAAAACAAATTTCAGAGTAATAGAAGGTATGGAGCCATTTTGGTGAAGCTTTGTATGCAAATGGCTAAGGGAAGATTCTAACTCAGGTTTGCATTAAAGATGAAATTTTTCCCAGTGTTCAGTTTATGAATTTTATTTTTGCTTCAACGAGTGATTAGGCTGAAAGGTAGACACCTGGCTGGCTCGGTCAGTGGTCAGTGGAATGCGTGACTGTTGATCTTGGGGTTATAAGTTCAAGCCCCACATTGGGTGTAGAAATTAACAAAAAATAAGATCTTTAATAAAAAAAATTAGGAAACTATGATGGATGTTACTAGAAAAGTGTCACCTCTTCTTTCCTCAGCAACCCTTGGTGCAGTGTGCAACAGAGCTTCAGAGCAGTGGGAGAGGCGGTGGCGGGCGGGAGAAAGAGCTGGCAGGCAGAGAAGGCTGTGTGGAACTTTCTCCTCCAGAGCATCACTGCCCTTGGCTTTCATTGCTTCCCCACTGTCTACCCTTCCCATAAGGGGACTCCTGTCTTTGAAGGCTCCACAGCGTAGTCACTGTCCATCTCATTTCCAGTGATAAAGTCTGGGGGCTCCTGGGTGGCTCAGTCGGTTGAGCATCTGACTTTGGCTCAGGTCATGATCGGTTCTCTGCTGTCAGCGCAGAGCTGGCTTCAGATCCTCTGTCTCCCCAATATCTGCCCCTCCCCTGCTCACACACTCTCTCAAAACTAAATAAACATTAGAAAAATAAAGTCTGGGGGCACCCGGGTGGCTTAGTCGGTTAAGCGTCCGACTTTCGCTTAGGTCATGATCTCATGGTTCGTGGGTTCAAGCCCTGCGTCGGGCTATGTGCTGACTGCCAGCTCAGAGCCTGGAGCCTATTTCAGAGTCTGTATCTCCCTCTCTCTCTGACCCTCCCCTGCTCAAGCTGTCTCTCTCTCTCTCTCCTAGAAATAAAAATATTTAAAGAAAGAAAAAAGAAAAATAAAGTCTGTACAAGGTCTGATGTTAAATACGGCTTTGAGTGAGATGTTTAAGAACATGTCCACTTGGTTCGGCACAACCATTTGGGTCTTATCCCCAGTTTGGCTGCCTCAAAATGGATGGCAGGTATGATGAGTGAGGCAGAGGAGGGTCTCAGTGTAGAAGGAGCACTGGAGGTTGGGAAGGCTTAGAAACTGCCGCTTTCTATGGGAACTTGGCCAAGTCTCTAGTCTTCCCTGATCCTCATTTATCTGTAAAATGGTCCTGGGGTAGGGGTATGAGACCCTTTTCTATATTATGACTCTATCATCCATGTCAAATATTTTGTGACACTTAGGGCGTGACATTCTACTGTTTTTTAGATCCCAAACACTGTTGGGAATAGGTAATAAAAGCAAGACCTGGCAAATGAATGCCTTTCTGGGTCCCAATAGCTCTCATCCCCCATACGGCCCTCCCCTTCCTCATTACCATTATAACCCAGTGGGTAGAAAACAAATATTACATTAATTCAGCTCACTGCTCTCAGCAAAGGGGAAAACTGCTCACGTAATTTTAGCACTTGCAACCAACATCTCTTTGTTGGATGGATTTACTATAGATCTCCTCAAACCTGAACTGGGGAAAACCTTTCTGGTACAAATAGCTGTCCCCCGGAGGTATCTTCGTATTGAAACCACATTTTGTTCATAATAAGTTGGCTTTATTCATCATTTTCAATGGTGGTAAACTTAAAGGCTTCCACCTAACCTCTAATCTTTAAAAGGGTAATTAGTTGGAGTTATTAAAAACTCGCCATCCTACAGAGTTTTGAAAATTCATGCAGGGCTTCAGAAAACTGCAATCCACCTTTCTTCTGCAAAATAACCCAAGCAAATGAGTTATTCCTAAGAAATAAGAAAAGTCCTATGAAGAGTGATGGAGGTGATAAATCTTTTTAATGCTCTGGGAAATCTAACTCCCTATTCTCAGCCTCAAGTAGGGGGTAGAATCTAAAGAAGACACATTAAAATCTGAGGGAAATGAAATATATTAATTCATCTATATCTATCTATAGAAAAGTGAGTATCCCAAAGAAAGAAAAGAGAAATGTAAAAGAGGAGATTTCTTTTAATTGTGAGGAACAAGGAAGGATACCATTGGGAGAATTACTTTCTAAAAAATACACTGCAAAGCAAGTAGAAGATGCTTTGATTAGAAAAATAACCCTAAGACCAAATTCATATCCTATGTAATGCTTATGGAATTGCTCCTATCCACTCTGGAACAATCTGTGGCTTCTGGAACAATCTGTGATCAGAAAACTTAGAAATGGAAATAAGTAAAGCCTATAACCTACGCTGCGTCTTCTCTTAGTCTACTGAATGTTAACCTTTAGTCACCCCAAAAATGGGTCTAGAGCAAATCACTAGCAAATCACTCTTTTACTGGAAGCTGACTATATGCAATGCTGGACCGGTCAATCTGGGGGAGAAAGGAAATAAAGCCCAGTCCCTGTCACTATTAATTTAAGAACATCATATACTTTGGGGGGAGCCTGGGTGGCTCAGTTGGTTGGACATCCGATTTTGGCTCAGCTCATGATCTCACGGTTAGTGAGAGTAGTCCCTAACTAAATCACGGTTAGTGATTTCAAGCCCCACGTTGGCTCTGTGCTGACAGCATGGAGCCTGCTTTGGATTCTCTGTCACCCTCTCTATGTGCCCCTCCCCTACTTTTACTCTATCAAAAATAAACATAAAAAGGACATCATATATGCTTAAGAACATAGACACAGCAGCCACTTAAATAGATCAGAACAACGTTGGTTAGACAGATGCCCAGGAGCAGGGTGGTGGACAGAAAGAGGGACGTGAGGCAGCACCATTGAGCACCTCCTACCGGCCAGGTAACCAGGGAAGGGCAGGGCCAACCTCAGAAGGGGAAATGAAGGCTGGGGCCTAGACGGCTTCTCTTTGCCTCCCAGGAGACCTGAAGGAAGGACATGAGGAGGCTGACCATTGACTTGCTGTGTCCCCAACAACATATTCTTCCTAAATGAAAGGTGCTGCTTTACAGGGGCCGTGGAAGGAAGGAAAGTTGCTGGCGGCGGGAGGCACAGGGGAGTGAGGATAAGCTGGCACTGCTGACACGGAGCCTGAGTTTAGAGCCGAGCAGAAGGTGGACTGGTATCAGCACCACCACTGGAAGGCGTGACAATGGATCCCCACCACCTCCCCCCACCCCGCCTCCCCCCTCCAGCATGCAAACCAGCCATGGGATCTGGAGTCCCATCTGGCTCTGGGACCCAGGACCACGCCTCCCTGCTTCCATTTGCTCAAATGAAGAATGAGAATAGTGAGGTGATGGTCTTGGCCTGCCCAGGGAGTCCCCTTTCTGCTAGTAGCGGCACCTGGATGGCCTCTGGAGACCCGTCCCTTCTCGGCTCTCGTGCCATTTGCCTGGGAGGGGAATGACCAATGACTCCAGCCACAGTGATTGGCTCAGGGTTGGGAATGAGACTCCGGCCAGGCTGGAGAGGCCCAGCTCCAGACTTTTTATTGAAATACTAGTGGGAAAGGACCTTGCTTTCTACTTGGCTGCTAAATTGGCAGGGTCTAACCCTGGGCCTCGGCCATCATTGCCTCTTCACCACTTCTTGGTAGACAGCCTGTCTGAGAATGAAGCCAACACCGAAGAAAGCTAAAGATGGAGGCAAAGGCCAGGGGCAGGGGAGAGAAGGAGGGAGGCAGGGGAGAGAGTGGCATGCACAGATGATATTGTTTGAGGTCCTCTGAACCCACCCCTTGAACTTCTCATATGAAACAATGAATTCCCTTTTTTGGTTTATTTGAGAGCCAAACAGATGTTTGTTGGTTTCCATTTTCCTCTAAACCTAAGCTTCTCGGATCTGCAAACCAGGGACAGTACTTGCCAGGCTTACCTGGTGGTGCTGTTGGCTGGGATCAAATAAGACAGACAGACAAGCCCTTTGAAAATCAAAAGGCCATGGACTTGTACCAACCAAATGATTCTAGGTCAATGGTGCTGGCAAATCAAGATTGTCTGGGGAATTCTTTGAAGACATTTTAGAAAATGCTTATTTATTGAGGGGGGGGATGAGAACACAGTGGTGAAGGGGCAGAGAGAGACAGAGAGAGGGACAGAGGATATGAAGCAGGCTCTGTGCTGACAGCAGAGAGCCCAGGTATGGGGCTCAAACTCACCAACAGTGAGTGCATGACCGGAGCCAAAGTTGGTCACAAATGACTGAGCTACCCAGGCACCCCTCTCTGGGGAATTCTAAGTAGGGCAGAAATGTTGCCAGATGTCACCAGTCCACTTCCTGTTCAGCTGTAATTTTTTCTTTTTTCTTTTTTATGTTTTTGAAATACAACACCAAATTCCTTTAACAAAAAAATGTTTTTTTCCTAGAAGAGAAGCACTAAGCAGGCCATGTGGGGAACACA
This sequence comes from Hyaena hyaena, assembly GCF_003009895.1. Lineage (NCBI taxonomy): Eukaryota > Metazoa > Chordata > Mammalia > Carnivora > Hyaenidae > Hyaena > Hyaena hyaena. The sequence goes on from NW_024080699.1 coordinate 3,742,618, forward strand.
GCAAATTGAGTTTGGGTTCCTAAAGGTTCCCGACTGGTAGGGAAAATGAATCATTGGATGGAGGTGGGGTTTAGGTTAGATTAGAATTCACTGATGCTTGATCTGGAAAATTCTTCGGCCACCGAATCCCAGAGAGAACGCCTTTGGTTACTCCCATGAAGGCAGGGGACATGCGAGAAGCAGGGACCTGGGTCAGGCCTCCTCCCTGGTCCCCCCAGCACACCCTGCTTTTCTGCTTCCATTTCTGAAGGACATTGGGGGCAGCTGAGCTTTTATGTCAAGCTAGGACATTTTCTCTTAGTTAGAGTCAGTCTCTGAAGGAAGACGACAATGCTAGTTGAACTGGCCCCTCCCACCCTCCAACACAATCTTCTAAAGATCTCGAGAAGGAGTTCACAACCTAATGCTCTCTCGGGACAGTGTTAAGGGGCTTGCCTGGCCCCTGTCCCTCCCAATTGTTCTAACTACTGCCTTCCAAGCCATGAAAAGAACAAACATGTAGAGGGGTACCTGGGTGGCTCAGTCCGACTGAACTTCAGCTTAGGTGTCCGACTTCAGCTCAAGCCATGATCTCGTGATTCACGAGTTCGAGCCCTGTGTTGGGCTCTGTGCTGACAGCTCAGAGCCTGGAGCCTGCTTCAGATTCTATGGCTCCCTTGCTCACTGTCCCTCCCCTGCTTATGCTGTCTCTCTCTCTCTCAAAAATAAAATTAAAACATTAAAAAAATTAAAAACAACAACAACAACAGAACAAACCTGTGGAGAGGCTGGCCTGGGTACGGGGAAGGCCTCTAACACTCAAGGTCTGATGGACTCAGCAACCTGAAACTGTAGTCGGGTGTGGGATTGAGTCCCCTTTATACTAACACATAAATTCTAGGCTTTCAATTCTGTTCCTGCTATGCCCATATGTGCCCAGATCAGATATGCAACTCCACATATAAAGCAATTCCCCATTTTTCCAGTTGAAAGAGTGAAAATATCCCCCAAACAAAACCAACCAACAGCCAATGTTTTTGGCCAACTTGAATATATAAATTTGTAGAGAAATAGTCAAGGGTTTGTAATATTTTTTATATATTTATTTTTTAATGTTTATTTATTTTTGAGAGAGAGAGAGAGACGGGGCGTGAGTGGGAGAGGGGCAGAGAGAGAGGGAGACACAGAATCCGAAGCAGGCTCCAGGCTCCAGGCTCTGAGCTGTCAGCACAGAGCCCGACACGGGGCTCGAACTCACTAACCGTGAGATCGTGAACTGAGCTGAAGTTGGATGCTTAACCGACTGAGCCACCCTGGCGCCCCGGTGTGTAATATTTTTTAAACGTGCGTTCCTATATCTAAAGTCACAGATTATGAGAGGGGCGCCTGGGCGGCTTAGTCGGTTAAGCGTCCGACTTTCGCTTAGGTCATGATCTCGCGGTTCGTGGGTTCGAGCCCCGCGTCGGGCTCTGTGCTGACTGCCAGCTCAGAGCCTGGAGCCTGTTTCAGTCTGTGACTCCCTCTCTCTCTGACCCTCCCCTGCTCGCGCTGTCTCTCCTAGAAATAAATAAAACATAAAAAAAAAAAAAAAGATAGTGATGTAAAGTCACAGATTATGAGAAAGGTTATACTGATTTAGAAATTTGCTCTTTTTCCACTCTCAAGTTATTGGAGCCATTTTATTCGGGTTCTGCTGCGGGTCCCTTGACATCCGTGTCTCTCTTCTCCTCTGAGTCTTCCGACAGCTCACTGCCTCCACCCCTGCTGCTGGAGATACAGGATCTTTTGAGGCTGTGCATGACACTGTCATCGGACACCTGGAGAACAATTCCTCTTGTGGGTACATAGTCACGACCTCCACATCGTAAGTAAGAGCGTTGCTCTTTTTGGCTTAAAATAACACACACTTGTTAGAGTTCTGGAGGTCAGAGGCTCCACAGCTCTCACTGGCCTGAACTCAAAGTGTCAGCAAATGTCCTTCCGGAGGCTCGAGGGGAAGATCCATTTCCTTGACTTTTCAACTTCCAGAGGCTGCTGCCTTCCCAGGCCCATGGTCCCCCCCTATACCGCGTCACTCCAGTCTCTGCTTCTGTTGTCACCTGTCTCCTGACCGCTTGCTTCTCTTATGAGGACCCTTGTGATGACCTGGGCCCGCCTGGGCAGTCCAGGACAATCTCCCCTTCTCAGGGTCCCCCTTCACAGCTGTGGTATCCCTTTTGCCATGTAAGGTCCATATTCACAGGCTCCGGGGATGGGGGACCGTCGTTCTGCTCATGACAGAGACGGAGTGTGGGGGCTGCGGTACCGCATCAGAGGCTCTCTGGTTGAGCTCATTTCCCAGTGCAAGGTTGAATTGGTCTGAAAGCCCAGGATGGGTGGAGAGAAGTGCCCAGATTGCGAGAGCTCAGTGGGGACCGGACAGGTGCCCAGCCCTGCTAAGTGACACACATTGCTCCTTAGTGGTCTTTAAAAAGTTGTGTTTGTTTTCTTTTAAAAACAACATCTCACATAATTATAAGACCCTTTCCCTTAAAGACTACATCTGTTAAATCTGTGTTAAATGTCTTTGACTCCAGGGCACCTGGGTGGCTCAGTTGGTTAAGCACCTAACTTAGGCTCAGGTCATGATCTCACGGTTCATGGGTTCGAGCCCTACATCGGGCTCTGTGCTGACAGCTAGCTCAGAGCCTGGATTCTGCTTCAGATTCCATGTCTCCCTCTCTCTCTGCCCCTTCCCCGCTCACATTTTGTCTCTCTCCTTCAAAAATAAATAAATATTAAAAAAATTTAAATGTCTTTGGGTCCCTTTTTTGTTTCTGTCAGGTGATCTTTATAAACATCCCAAATTAGCATCAACTGATTATTTTTTCAAGCTGACGCATCTTCTCAAAACAGTATTTTAGCATTAGGAATAACAACAGCTAGAACAGGTTTTCCTATAACATGCTACATTTTGTACAGACCTGGTTACAAGGAGACTCCTTCTTTAGTGAGGGAGAATCTTGGGGGGAGGAGTCCTGTCATATGATTGTATGTGTATAATATACCTTAGTCACCGGAAGAACTTATAATTTCTATCACATTTACTCGACAATCACGAATCCCAGTTATTTTATGATAGATCAAGAGATCATGGATGGTGATTTCTACGTCCAAAACAAAAAGTATTAACATGCTTCCCCCATCCCCCAAGAGACAGGACCTTTGACGTTTGGGCCTGGGAGTTGTGTCCAATTCCAATGGGGATAGAACTGCAGAATTAAAAAATGTTTTCTTAATGTTTATTTATTTTTGAGAGAGACAGAGCGTGAGCAGGGGAGGGGCAGAGAGAGAGGGAGACACAGAATCCGAAGCAGGCTCCAGGCTCTGAGCTGTCAGCACAGAGCCCGACATGGAGCTTGAACCCACGGACGTGAACCGCGAGATCATGACCTGAGCCGAAGCTGGGTGCTTAACCGACTGAGCCACCCAGAAGCCCCATAGAACTGCATATTTTTTAAGGGTAAAGAACACAAAGACTCAGTTATTTGCAAGGGCGGAGATCTGCATGCAAGAGAAAAAGGTAAGATCCTGAAATGGGAGGGATTGAGACAAAGGAGAAAAGCCATTGGGCTGGGTAGGTTTTCTTTCCCTTTCTTTTTTTCCCAAGAGAGACAGAGAGCTGGGGAAGGGCAGAGAGAGAGAGGGAGACATAGAATCCAAAGCAGGCTCCAAGCTGTCAGCACAGAGCCCAATGTGGGGCTCGAACTCAACGAACCATGAGGTCATGACTTGAGCCAAAGTCAGACACTTAAATGACTGAACCACTCAGGTGCCCTACCCTTTCCTTTCTTTTAAGTTTTGGGAATTCATAGAAAGAAAAGGAAAAGAGTGATAGATACAACTTGTATCATTTAGGACAAGTAAGAGACAGTAAATCCCTTTATGGAGTTTTTCAAGAGAATAAAGATTTAAATGGCTTCCCAGCTGGTTCTGAGATTTCTCGAACCTGGTCATACATCTAGATGGGCCCACACAGCAGCCCGGGTTTGTGTGTTTGTACCTGTAAAATTAAGAAACCTGAATTTGTAGAGCGCCTCACGATTTTTCAAGTGTGTTGTTTTTCAGCATCTCTCTCATTGACGATCCTCCCCAGAGGTGGCTTCCTCAGCCATTAATGGGGCTCAGGACAGGGACCGCTCAGCTGATAAGTAGGAAGGTTAAGATGTGGGGGCCCTCTGCCCTTCTTCTCTCCCCTCGCTGGGGCTGTTCCTGCCTTCCAGCCTGAGCTTCCAGGGTCCCTTCCTCACCATGCCCGCTGCACAGCGACCAGCCATCCCGTCGGCCATCTGAGGTCACTGCCGTGCAAGAGTCCTAAGAATGTCCACGCACCGTTAACTGCTACTGATCTGGATCTCTGTGCAGCTCTGTCCGAAAGGCTGGCCTTTCCACTTCCTCCCCTTACACCCTTCCGGGGAGGCGGGGCATGGAGTGGAAGAGACACAAGCTTTGCTGTCAGAACAGGTCTTCATCTTCCATGTGACCTTGAGTACATAACCTACACCAAGGTCATGGTTTCCTAATCTGTAAAATAGGGGTTATATATTCATCCATTCCGAAATGCCCATATACCAACATCTTTGAAATCAGGATGCGTCTTTAAATGGTTTGCATGTCAAAGTTTCACTAGTACCACTACCCACCCCCCACTTTCTTAGCTTAATAGAGAGCCTTAGAGTTGATGGAAACGGTAGCGTGTTTACATTCTAGACTACTGTGTGGGCTGACACAATCACACATGTGAGGCCAAGAGACAATTCATCTCTTGTTCAGTCTTCTATGTCCTGGTTATCAGGTAAAGGCCACGACCTACTTGAAGTCAGTTTTTTAAAAGTTTTTATTTATTTTGAGAGAGGAGATACACATGCAGGGGAGGGGCAGAGAGAGAGGGAGCGAGAGAGAATCCCTAGCACTGTCAGTGCAGGGCCCGATGTGGGGCTTGAACCTTCGAACTGCGAAATCACGACCTGAACTGAAATCAAGAGTTGGACGCCCAGCCACCTGAGCCACCCCAGTGCCCCTGAAGTCACTTTTAAGTCGTGGAGCCAGCCTAAGTACCTGCACCCACAATCTCTTCCCTGAACCTCAAGGCCTCTGCGTCGTGCAGGACTCGAGGTCTGGCCAATGGGATCATCCTCTAGCAAGCCTGGTACCGGCCCCTGAGTTACTGGATCTTGAGGAAATGGGCTGTTGGAGGTGGGGTGAGGATCCTGGAGTCAGACCAGGCCTGCGTGTGACACGGAGAGAGAGCTTGGGGGTGCCCCACAGCCTGACTCCACTGGTACCGGGGAGGGAGCACCGGGTTCTGAGCTCTAGGCTGCAAACAGCTGAGCTGGCACGGGACACCGGGGAACCCTAGTTTCTAACTTGACGAGCTAGGCAGTCTGAAGCTCAGACTTCCTGCCCTCCTCGGTGTGGACGGCTTTTCGCCCTGCAGGGGTGACGGAGGTGGGCGCCAGCTCAGCAGTGACGCCTCAGTGATGCCATGGCCATTCTGGCTGTTTCGAGGCACAAGTGGAGCATTTAGTCCGTGGGCTCGGAGCCAGACTATAAGGTTAGCCTGGGACATTTCTGACCCTCAGTTTCTCCAGCTGTAAATTGGGGCTTAAGAATATTACCTCCTTTATATTATTGTGAGGGTTCAGTGAACTTATAAATTGTAAAACACAAAGAATAATGTCTGGTGAATGAGGGCTCAGTAAATGCCAATTATTCTTAGTTGAAGCATCTAATAATTCTGATCTTATCTGTTTTATGGGGATTAGATAATTTACCCTTAGAAGTCAGTTTAGTAATATCTGTTCCACATCTCTGGGAAGAAACTATCGTCCTGTGACAGTCACGTATGGCAGCCATGTCTCAGTTTCATTCGTTTGCTCCTTGGTTCCTTCGACATTGAGCTTTGTCACCCTACCAGTGACAATTCGGTCTCTTTCCATGCTGTTGCTTTCAAACCCAGTAGGAATCCCAAATGGGTCTGTAATGGGTCTTTGCTCCCATACCTGCCCCCTTCCATCTGAATGGTGCATCTCAAGGAGGAGGGGTAGGCGGGTCCAGCACGCTCTTCTCTTTTTTTTTTAAATTATTATTTATTTATTTTTACAGATAGTTTATTGCCAAGTTGGTTTCCATATAACACCCGGCAGCACAGTCTTCTCACAGGCGAGGAAAAGGAGGCCCGGAAAGGGAAGGAGGCTCCCCCAGGCCACACAGGGAGTGACAGCAGCAGCACTCAGGTGTCCTCGCCCCAGAGCTGGTCAGCGGTCCCGGGGGGAGGGGGCGGGGGGGGGCCTGGCTGCCCTCACAGCATCATCCCATAGTCAGTGCTCACCCTCAGCTGAAGGTGGCCCCCGTCCCTTGCAGATGGCAGATGGAGATGAGTCACCGGTTGGCCGGCTGCCCTAAGCCTGCTCTTTCCTGCTCTAATTCCCTGCAAATAATCTTCCCAGGCCGGCCTTAGCCTACTTCCCCGGGGCTGGACAGCACATGAGGTAAGCCACTTGGCTTAACAGCGGAGTGGCCAGGCGCTGTCACCGGCACACAGCGCCTGGACGGGTGGGTGCTGGTGGTGCTGTTTCACGGGCCGGCAAGGCCCAGGCTTTACGGCTCCGGGGGGTGGGTGCTGCTGACACGGTACTACCTTGAAGCTCTGACTGTGGGAAGCTGAGGCCCCGGCTGCCTGCCCGCCTTCCTGGGCCTGCGCTCCGGAGGGAGGGGAAGGTCTGTTTAGTCCCCCCAGGTGACAGGTGCCATGGCCGTGCTCACCACCGCGAAGGCTGGCTTGTGAACGAGCTGTGGAGCCCCCCTAGCTTGGGCCCTACGCACAGTGGCTCAGGCCAGACTGTGGGGACCCAGCTGGCTGCTCCGGGTCGAGCTGACTCCATTCGTCAGAGGCGTAAGGAGAGGTTTATTCATTCAACAAACACTGATAAAGCACCTACTGTGTGCCGGGCACCGTTGCAAGAGGCTCACAAGTGTTAGTTGTCACAGCAACACTGGGAAGTAGGTTCTATTATTGGCCGCAGTTCCCCCATTTACAGATGGGAAAACTAAGGCACAGAGAAATGAAGTTACCAGCCAAGGTCACACAGGGAGCAGGCTGGCAGAGCAGGGATTTGAACCCACATCATGTCTTCAAAACCCTCATGTTCTTTTTTTTTTTTAATGTTAGTTTTGAGAGACAGAGACAGAGCATGAGCAGGGGAGGGGCAGAGAGAGAGGGAGACAGAATCTGAAGCAGGATCCAGGCTCCTAGCTGTCAGCACAGAGCCTGATGTGGGGCTTGAACTCATGAACCGTGAGATCATGACCTGAGTCGAAGTTGGATGCTTAACTCACTGAGCCAACCAGGCACCTGTCTGCCCTCCTGGAACATGCGCTCATGTTCTTAATCACTGCCCTGTACGGTCCTCCTAAATGTTGTTCCCCACGCAGCCCTTGGAGATGGCGGAGGTAGGAACAATCTACCTCCCAGAGATACTGACTAGACCAGCAACGCCTGACGTAAAAGGCACAGAGGCAGCAAGCAAAGTGCAGATAAAGCTCCCGGGACTTCCGAGAAAGAGAAGTACCATTTAATGAATTAAAATTATTTTGTTGTAGAGCAGTATTTGCTCATGTGTTTATTGCCTGTCTCCATACAATGAAGTAATTTCCGCAGGCGCCTGGGTGGCTCAGTCGGTTAAGCGCCTGACTCTTGATCTCGGCTCAGGTCATGATCTCACGGTTCGTGAGTTTGAGCCCTGTGTGAGGCTCTACGCTGACAGTGCAAAGCCTGCTTGGGATTCTTTCTCTCTCCTTCTCTCTCTGCCCCGCCCCCACTCATGTGTGTGTGCTCTTTCTCAAAATAAATAAATAAACTTAAAAAAATTACCATAAGAGCAGGAACTTTCTCTTGTCATCTCTGTATCCCCAGCACTTATTTTAAATTTTTTAAAAAAAGTTTGTTTATTTATTTATTTATTTATTTATTTATCTAGAGAGTGTGTGGGAGGGGCAGAAAGAGAGAGAGAGACAAGGAGGGAGAGAATCCCGAGCAGGCTCTGCACTGTCAGCCCAGAGCCTGACCCCAGGCTTGATCTCACGCCCCTGGGATCATGACCTGGGCTGAAATCAAGAGTCCGATGCTTAACCATCTGAGTCCCCCAGGTGCCCCCATGTCCCCGGCATTGATAATAGCACCTAGAATGCAGCAGGTGCTCAACGTGTATTTACTGTATACTAATTGTGAGAAGTAAAGATGGCCGCGAATCCTTTGCTAATTCTCCCACTGGAAGGGGAGGCTCATTGCCCACACTCTGCATCCAGGCTTGCCTTACCGACACGCTGGACGGACAGAACGTGGCAGGGTGGTCCTGGGACCTCTGAAGCTCAGGCACTGGAAGCATTTGAGGATCCACCTGGACGTTTGGAACTCCTATGCCTACTCCTAGCTGGCTCCTTCTCAGAACCTTGGTTTCCTGCTTTGAGGAGCCCAGACAAGCATCCCCATGGCCATAGCTCCAGCCAATATATGGGCGTAAATACAGGAGAGAGCCCGTGTGAGAACTGCCCAGCTGAGCCCAGTCAGTGCTGGGAACCTGGAGAACGTGGGGGGTGGTTCTGATGTGTGAGGGGAGGGGAATTGTTAATAGCGATTATCTCAGGACAGTGACTTCCGGGTGACCTTCACTCTGTTTACATTTTAAAAGAATTGTTTCTATTCTTTACAACGAATATATATTATTTATGTAATTACCCATATAAGCAAGGTATTGAGGGTGGGAGGGGAGAAAAATAATAAATTAAACCCAAGTTCATCTACAACACAGTGGGTGGCCTTGGAGGCTATTGTGGCTATTCTCTTAAGGTGTTAAAAGGGCTTCAATTTTCATCACCAGGCTTCTATTTAGATCCTGGCTCCGGTGAAGTTAAAGAACTTGCCCAACATCACAAGGCTAGCGTATTAGTCAGGAATTGCATTTGCAACAGAAACCAACTCTAGCCGATTTAAACAGAAAAGAAATTTAGTAAAAGGTCATTGAACATCGGGGCGCCTGGGTGGCTCAGTCAGTTAAGTGTCCAGCTTCAGCTCAGGTCATGATCTTGCGGTTCGTGAGTTGGAGCCCCATACGGGGCTCTCTGCTGTCAGCACAGAGCCCGCTTCAGATCCTTTGTCCCTCTCTCTCTCTGCCCCTCCCCTGTTTGTGTGCTTTCTCTCTTTCTCTCTCTCAAAAATAAATAAACAACAACAAAACCAACAAATAAAAAAAGTAAATAAAAGGTCATCGAGCATCTATTCATGACAAAAAACAAACCACTCCATGAACTAGCGATGAATGGCAACTTCCTCACCAAAACAAAAAGCAGCCACAAAAGCCAATAGCTACCAACATATTTAATGGTGAGATGCTCCACACTTTCCCCCAAAGACTGGGGGAAAGGCAAGATGTCTGCTCTCACCACTCCTACTCACTATTCTAGTCAGTGCAATAAAGCCAGAAAAAGCAATAAGAGACATAATGATAAGGAAGAAATAAAATTGTAGACAATATGATTGTCTACAGAGAAAAGTTCAAAGAATTTACAAAGATGCTGTTATCTAGCAAGTGACATTATAAGAATGGAGGCTGCAAGGTCAAGGCACTAAATAAAATTCATTCATTTATTTAATTGTATCTTTCTATGCTGGCAATATATAAATGGAAAAGGTACAATTCACAGAAGCACCACAAACATGAAGTTCTTTGGGATGATTAATGTGCAAGATGTGTAAACTAAAAACTACAAAAATATTTTTGAGAGAAATCAAGGAAGGAAGAGTTTAAAAAATGGCATAAACTTGGGGTGCCTGGGTGGCTCAGTTGGTTTAGTGTCCAGCTTCAGCTTAGGTCATCATCTCATGGTTTGTGAGTTTGAGCCCCACGTTGGGCCCTGTGCTGACAGCTCAGAGCTTGGAACTTGCTTTGGATTCTGTGTCTCCTTCTCTCTCTGCCCTTTCCCCTGCTCACACTCTGTCTCTTTCTGTCTTTCAATAGTAAATAAGAACGTTAAAAATTTTTGAAAAAAAAAAAAAAAAAAGAAAGAAAGAAATGGCATACACTGGGTTCCTGGAGCAAAACACTCTATATTGTCACGATGCCAATTCTCCCATAATTGATCCCCAGATTCAGCATAATCCTAATCAAAATCCCAGCAGTCTTCTTTAAAAAGCTGATTTTAATATATATATATAGGAAAGCACCTCTCTCTCTCTCTCTCAAAAATAAATATCTGACTTTAATATTTATATAGGAAAGCCTCTCTCTTTCTCTCTCAAAAATAAATAAATAAATTTAACTTAAAAAAGTTAAAACACAGGGCACCTGGGTGGCTCAGTCGGTTGAGCTTTTGACTTCAGCTCAGGTAATGATCTCACAGTTCATGAGTTCAAGCCCCGCATTGGGCTCTGTGCTGACAACTCAGAGCCTGGAGCCTGCTTCGGATTCTGTGTCTCCCCCTCTCTCTGCCTCTTCTCTACTCACACTCTGTCTCTCTCTGTTTCTTTCTCTTTCAAAAACAAATAGACATTAAAAAAAATTCATATAGAAAAACAAAAGCTCAATTAGCCAAAATGGTTTTGATAAAGAAGAGCAATATTGTAGGACTCTTACTATCGGATCTTGAGATTTACTTTGTAGAGAGAGTAATCAAATACAGTGAGGTATTGGCGAATGAATGAGCACATACGTGAATAGAACAGAAGCCAGAACCCATATCTAGACTCATACAGAAACTGATTTTTCTCATGGGTGTCACAGCAATTCAATGAAGGAAGGATAGTCTTTCCAACCCATGGCGCTATTGGATATCTACATGCAAAAAACAAAGAACGAAGAAAACAAAACAAAAAAAAAACAAACCAAAAAACACACAAACCTTAAGCCTCTCAATCCTGCTACATACAAAACTTAATTTGAAATGGGTTATAGGCCTACATGGCAAAGCTAAAATGATGACTTCTAGAAGAAAACAGGAGAAGCGGTGATACTTTGGGTTTGACCATTTAAAAAAAACCCCAAAACTATAAAATGAACATCAAAATTAAAAACTTTTGCTCTTTCAAAGACATTTGTGAAAATAACACAAGCAACAGACTGGGATAAATATCAGCAAAACACAAACGGATTGGTAGCCAGAACATATTCTCAAAGCTCAATGATAACCCAGTAAAAAAATAGCAAAAGATTTGAGCAGAAACTTTACTGAACAAGGTATATGAATGGTCACTAATCACCCCAAAAGATGCTCAAAAGTATTTATAATTAGGCAGATAGAAATTAAAACCATAATGAGATACTGCTATACACCTATTAAAATGGCTTATATTTTAAAAACTGACAACATCAAATGCTGATGGAGATGTGGAGCAACTAGAACTCTCATATGTTGTTGGTGGAAATGCCAATTGGTACAGCCGCTTTGGAAAATGATGGTCTCTGATATGTAATATACGTATATTTACCACATGACTCAGAAATTCAACTCCTTGGTATTTATCCAAAACAAATGAGGACATATGTCCACACAAAAACCCAAATGTGTATGTTTATAGCAGCTTCATTCATAATCACCTCAAACAGAAAACAACTCGAATGTCCATTAACTGGTGAGTTAAATTCTGATGCATTTAAAAGGTAGAACACAACTCGACAGCAATAAGAAACAAACTATTTATACATGCTGCAATGTGGATCACTCTCAAAAGCATTATGATAAGTAAAGGAAGCCAGATTCAAAAGGCAGCATACTGCTTTGGAGTGAGTGCCTGGGTGGCTTATTGGTTAAGTGTCCCACTCTTGATATCAGCTCAGGTTGTGATCTCATGGGATTGAGCCCCGTTCCAGGCTCTGTGCTGAGGGTGGAGCCTGCTTGGGATTCTCTCTCTCCCTTTCTCTCTGTCCCTTCCCTGCTCATGCATGGACCCACTCTCTCTCTCAAAATAAATAAATGAACTTAAAAAAAAAAAAAGGCAGCATACTATACGATCCCATTTATACGGCATTCTAGAAAAGGCCAAATTACAGACAAGGAAATCCTTGCCAGGGTGTGGAGGTAGGAGGAGGGAATTAATTGACCACAAAGGGGCACGTGGGAACTTTTGGGTATGAAGGAAATTATCCCTATCTTGATTGTAGGAATGGTTATTCAACTGTATAATTTTGCCACAATTATCACTCCATGTAAGATATACCCCAATACAGATGGCCAAGAGGTACATGAACACGTGTCCCACATCACGCATCATTGGCTGGGAAATGCAAATCAAAGCCACAATGAGATTTCACTTCACACATGTCAGGATGGCTTGCAGCAAAAAGACAAGAAATAACAAATGCTGGCTAAGGTGTGGAGGAAAAGGAAGCCTTGTGTGCTGTTGGTGGGGATGTAAATTGGTGGGGCCACAGTAAAAACTATGGAGTTTCCTTAAACATTTAAAAACAGGGCTTCCCCACAGCTCAGCTGCTCTTCTCTGCACCTGAGATGCTGTCCCAACCCTGAGATGCTGTCCCAACCCTTTGGCCCCAGGTGTGTCTGCAGTCAGGCATGTCCTTTCCTGGCGTAGGAGCAGACCCGGCCCCAGGGAACATGAGGAGGAGCGGGAGTGGCACCCCCTCCCCGGGCCCCTGAGGCTGGAGTGCCAGGAGCCTGCAGCTTTGAGAAGCATCCGTGTCCAGATGGAACAGGACGGAGGAGAGGAAAGTCAGGGCGGCTTGAGAAGAAAAGCAGAGGTCAATCTGAGGTTTGGAAATCAAAGCCCTCTCTTTCCCTCTACCCACTTCCCCTGTTCCCAGAATAGATTTTGGGGACAGCCGCCCAGGCTCTCGCTTGCCTCTGGGCTCAGCCTCTGTTGACTCCTTCAGGCTGCTCAGCACTGTCTTCTTCCCCCTGTGGCGACATCTGAATCTCTTTTCTACGTGCTTCTCACTGACCCTCAGCACGTACTCAGTCTCAGCCTTGGGACACGCACACACCCACCGAGTAACACGTGCAGCCCTTTCTTTTCGAATAGGGAATCACACGGCTGAGAGAATGGCGTGGACTCCCTAATTCAAGACCAACCAAGCCTGTGAGGGCACATCAGGAAAAGGAAACGCAAGAAGAGCAGAGAGGAAAGAGAAGAAAGATGCAGGGAACTTTCTGGATGCACCCCCGCCCCTGCCCCCAGCCGTTCTCCATCCCTGCCTCCCCTTCTGCCACAAAGAGGCTGGGATGGCCAGACAGGAGACTCCCCATCCTCCTTCGTTCCAATCCTGGCCAAGGGGAAGGAAGAGAAGGGGAGTTTGCTGGTGTCTTGGGGAAAGCTCTTCCTCCCCAGTAAAAGGAGATGCATGGGTGGAAATGCTCTTCTTCTCCAGCCTGACATTGTCCTGTGTTGTCATGTGTGATGTGGGCACTGTGGCAGCCATCTTGGGACCACAGGATGGTCTAGCCGAGGACCAAGCTATTGTGCTGAGGAAGGCTGCACAGAAAGATGAAGAAGAGCCTAAGTCCCTAATGGCCCTACTGAGGCCATCCCTTGTGTAGGTGTTCTAATTATGTGAGACAATGAGGTCCCTTGTTTATTTTTTTAAACTTTTATTTATTTTTAAGAAACAGAGCATGAGGCGGGGAGGGGCAGAGACAGACAGGGGCACAGAATCCGAAGCAGCTCCAGGCTCTGAGCTGTCAGCACAGAGCCTGACACGGGGTTGGAACTGATGAACCATGAGATCATGACCTGAGCTAGTCGGACGCTTCATTGACTGGGCCACCCAGGTGCCCCTCGGCCCCTTATTGTTTAATCCTCTTGTTAAACTAAGGTGTTTTCGTCCATACAGCTGAAAGTATTTCGATGGGCATGGAAACAAAGCAACATTTGCCAGATTTCCCCTGTATGTGAGACCCTGTTAAGAGTTTTATAAGGTAATTACTAGATCATCCCCATTTCGCATTTGAGGAAGCTGAGACTTGTGTGCACAAGGTCACATATTTTGTGCCAGAGGCAGGACTCTGAGCCACGGGGACTTAAAAAAAATGCATTGAGCACTGCCTATCAGCTAGGCGCTCTCCAAGGGCTGGGGATGTGGTGCAAAGGAGACAGAAATTGGGGCTTTCATGGAGCTCCCTTCCAGGAGAGGAGGCTGGCAGAAAAAAATGAACAAGCATGCAGGGTACATTTGGATTGGTAATAATTGCTAAAAAGGTAATAAATAGTGGTGGCTGTTTCTGGTGCATATTTGGGGGGGAAGGGAACATTTTAGGGTGACTGGGGAAGGTCTTGCTGAGCAACATTTGAACTGAGCTTGATGCATGCAAAGGAGCTGCCATTGCTGTGTGAAGACCAAGGAAGGGGCTTCCAGGCAGACAGAGTGAAAAGTGCACGGTCCCTGGGACAGCAAAGAGCTGGGGACGCTGGAGGAGCTGATCGGAGGCCGCTGATTGGAGTTCAAAGAGGAATGGAGGAAGCCAGGTTGGAGGAAGGCAGGAGCCACTTCCCATAGGGCCTTGCAAGCCATGCTAAGCGGGTCTGGGTATTTTCCCAATTGAGACGATCAGTCACTGAAAGGTTCTAAGCGAGGGAAGGCATGATCTGATTTATAGTGTTCTCAGGTCTCTCTGGATGTTTTATGGAAATTGGATCATAAGGAGCAGGATGGAGGGAGAAGGGCTGGTTGGGAAGCTCTTGACGTGGCCCTAGAGAGAGGTCATGGTGGCTTGGAATTAAGGTGTGGCCCGGAGAGGGCTGAATGACCAGGATCCCAAGGCATACGTGGGTAGGACTTACCCATGGATTGTATGTGCAGGGTGCATCATATGAAGGGAAGAATCAGGGTTGACACTTAAGGTTAGGGCTCAGGCAGCTGAGCGGACAGGGATGCCTCGTGTGAGATAAAGAGGTTTGGGGCAAACATCAAGGGTTCTGTTTTGGAGTCCAAGGCCAGTGTTCGCTTTCCATCCTACTCCATTGCTTCCCTAAAGTAAATACAATACAAACCTTACACTTGGAGTCATTACTGCCGCATAGGCCAATCTGAGCAGTGAGGTGGTAACGGGAAGCACGAAAAGATGCCCGGATGTAGCAACAGCTTTAAGAAGGCATTTGCTTATCACCCCCAAAGTGCTTACAAAGCACAAGTTCCACTATTTGATGCCTGAGGTCATTAGATAGCAGTGTCTTAGATAGGGTCTCCCCAGAAGCAAGTCCTGCAACAAGAATGTGAGTGCACGTGGTTTAATTGGGAGAAAGCAGAGGAAGGGGAAGCCAAGATAGGGTTTCCTAGCGAGCAGGTCACCACTGTGGGTGACTGGGGGTGTAGTCTTGCTGGGGATCTGTGAGAGAGAGCATAGAACATGCATTCAGAATCATCCCACCTGATGGACAAAAAGCTGGGCAATTTAGCCTCCACATCCTTTTCATGGACTGAGGAGAGCTCCCAGGGGCATCAACTCTCCACACTTCTGCTTTCCACTCACGCTGGTGCTCAGAGGAAGCCCTCAGGTACAACATCGCAGGCGCTGGCTGGAGGAAACTGTCAGCGTGCCCTGGCCTGGTGAGTGCCAACGGGACTCGGAGAAGGGGCACCCACAGCTCCTGCCATTGCTCTGCCACCGAAATGTTTCACTTCTTGTAACCCCTTTAGAGTAGGTCTCAAAGCTACTAGACAATGCTATTTGACAATATTCATTAAATCAATGACTCACCGGTAGTCAATAGCTAAGTGGCACAGACTTGCCATTCTCAATAAATAATTTGTAAATCAACTCATTGCTTTCTTCAGTGAGAAAGTCTTGCTATACAAGTCAGTTGGTCTAGACGGTGTCCCTAGTGAGGAGACTTGGTTTACATTCTGGTGCAGGCTTCTTGTTTTCCTGCAGGCCAGTAACAAACAACTTACAGCCCAGCGCGTTGAGTGGCCCTGTGCTGGACCACAGGACAGACACTGGGACATGTTCATCTCTGTATCCCCAGGGCCTGGCATAGTGTCCAGAGCAGAGAGGCACTTGGTAGATCAGGCTTGTGCCATTTTACAGATGAGGAAACAGAGTCACAGGGAGGTGGCCTCTCAGTCTGTTGCTCCATCCCTGTAAACCTCAGCGCTGCCTCCTACCCTGACTCATCCATTGGGATGAGCTCTTTCCTGGGAGAGTGACACCAGTTGGAATCAAGCCCAGTGTCATTTTCCCCTTTAAGGGCTTGTGTGCCAGGCTGTGTCTATCCCTGCAGAGCAGTCACATAGCCAGTGTTCATTAGCATCCCTGCTTCTGCCAGGACCAGGCTGATTTCTGTTTCTAGAACCATGAGTGACGAGGTGGCCACCATCGACTGCCCTCTTGATGAGATCGGTGATGATTGTATGATTTCGGAACAAAATGAGAAAACTCAAGCATGGGGCTGTTGCCTGTTAGTGGTCTTCTTTTTAAAAAAATTCGTTTTTAACATTTATTTATTTTTGAGAAGTGGGGGGAGGGGCACAGTGAGAGAGACGGGATCCGAAGTGGGCTCTGTGGTCACATCACTAACCAATGAGGGGCTCAAACTCATGAGCTGTGAGATTGTGACCTGAGCTGAAATCAAGAGTCAGCCCCTATAACCAACTGGAGCCACCCAGGTCCCCCTGGTGGTTTTCTTTGAACCCCATAACGCTGACAAAGGACTCAGAAACTCTGGAGAGTTCTTGATGACGGAAAACTTTTTGATTATGGTCACAGAGACTCATGCACAGAGTGAAGGTCCAATGGCTAGGCTAGGTGAGTTTATGCTGTAGTAACAACCCCTCAGGCTTAGTGGCTTAACACAATTAAAGTTGCTTTTTGTCCTTGCTACCTACCCATGTGTCAGAAGAGGGTTCTGCTTGCGTGTCCACCAGGGGCTCAGGCAGATGGAAGTGCCATCTTGACATGTGCTTACAAGACTGCTGTAGGAGTGAAGAAGGTGAACAGCTCACTGGTTCTTAACGCTTCCTCCCAGAAGGACACATGCCCTTTGGACTTCACTGGCCAGAGTAGCTCCTCTAACTTTCCTAAGTTCAGAGGAGGTAGAGACGGGAGAGACTACCGAGTGCCTGGAAAGCGGGATCGGCACTAATGGGGAAGAGCACAAACGGCACCCGCAGATAGGCGCTCTGCGGGTGCCATCCATGGTTCACACCTCTCCCTGTTACAGTTATGTCAGCAGCCTGTTCCAAAACCATTGACGTTTGCTCACCATTGAATGGGAGAACTTGAAGCATTCTGTGCCCGACTCTGTGAAACTCACCATTTAAAGTCTCAGTCTCAATCCTTAGGTATAATCTCTAGACTTTGGTTCCTTGTAACGTGACCCGGATTCTTTATTTCCACCACAATGATCCCCGTGCCCTCTCTTTACCTGGACTATTGGTTGCCAGTCACTGGACCCTTCAGGTGCTGTGGCTTTTGCTGAGTCTCAGAGGGCTTTTTTGTGGTACCCACTATTGATTCCTTCCCCTGACCTAACCCCCACAGGCTGGTCTAGAATCAGCCCAAACCCCCTCCTGGGTCCATTCATCCAATTAAACTGGACCACGAACAAACATCTCTCTCGAAATGCTTGCATTTTAGATCACATTAAAGCTACATCCAGAGACACCATACATCCATTCACATTCCCCCCATTCTCCTCAACCCCAGGAGGTATAGCTAAGATTTAGATAACACCTGCCTCAGTTTCCCCTTCTGCTAGAGCCCGAGTTGCTAAGTTTAAGAACATTTTCTGTTTCGACTTGTAGTGTCCATCCCGAGCATCATCCACAGCAGGGTGCGGGGTGGAGATGTGGGACATTTCTGGAACAAGAGGCTGTCAGGACCATGTTGAGCTTGGAGGAGCATCTGCTAGACAGAGCGTATCCAGGCTGTGCTGGGTGTAAGCCAGAGAACTGTCAAGTGGAGGCCAAGGTCAGGCCAGAAGGCAGTGCCAAGTAGAAGAGGCAGAGAAGACAGAAACCACAGGGCCTTAGCCAGGAGGGTCAAGAGTAGGACACAGTGGGGTTCCAGGGTGGGTGCACAGGGCCAAGGTCAAGGCTATAAACAGCCTGAGAGCTCTGGGTCACCTTGCTTGCCTCCCTGCTCTCCACACCTTGCAGGCACTTCTAATCCAGTGTCAAAACATCCGCTTAAGAAACCAAGAAATAAACAGAAGCTGAAAATCTGTGCCTGTGGCTGTGATTTAGTTACCTCTTGGCAAGTGTGATGAACCAATGGGCAGGACCCAGTGTGACTAACGGGAGGCTTTGGGGCTGGAGGAGTTCGGCACGGGCCCCTGAGGGGACATGGACACAGGGTTGGCGTGTCTCGCGGCTGCCCCGGGCCTGGCCCTGCGTGGCTGCGAACTGCTGGAAGAACAGGCAGAGCAGACGGGAATCAGCCACGCTACTGCGATGCCCCGGCTGAGGGGAGGCACCCAGCCCCCTGCTGGCGGATCCCAGGGGGGCTCTGCTCCGTGAGGATGTCCCAGGGGACAGCATGCTGCACTTCCTGTGACTCACAGTCATGGGGCACTGTGGGGCCTCAGCCCCCACCACCCCCTTCCACCTCCCTGCCTCCCCAATGGCGGATCCTCACCCTCCCTGAGTATGTGAGAACCCTGGCTTCACAGGCACCAGGCTCCAAAAGGACCACTCCTGAGTGTTCAGGAGTCACCTCTGGGGCTCCCCGAGCTGCTGCGGGGGACTGGGGGGGGGAGAGATGGGCGGGGGGGGGGCGTGCAGGGTGATGGTATAATGTGGTGGTGGGAAGCCTCACCTGGGGCTGTGTTCTGATTGGCTGAGGAAATCTCCGGTTCCGATGACGTCAAACCTGGAGTCTGCAACTTTCCAAAGAAGATGAGCACCCCTGCTGGGCAAATCTCAGTCTCTCAAGGATCCTTCTGCAAAATTGCTGTGGTCTTTGGAGTGGGGGAGGCATTGGGGGGAGATTTCTATCTAAGGGATCAAAATGGTTGCCTTGCATCCAACATTGGGGGCTGCATGCCAGGAATGCCCCTGGGCTCTGTTTTGTGCTCTCCGAGGTCCTACATCATCAGCACCGGGGTGCCTCGTGCTCTCTGCACCATAAGGTCGGGCAGCACACAATAGCCCCCTGGTTTTAGGGGCAGGACCAGTGAGGGCTCTCCACTTCCACCCTGCAGGCCCCCATGTTTTCCTTCTTTTCGTTCCTTCCGGTCACTTCTTTTCCTTTGTCTTCTTACCTCCATCAAAGAGAACACAACATCTCCACGTGCCACTGAAGCAATGTCTTTTGGCAGCAGACCCAGTGGAACCCCTCGGAATACTCTGTTATCCGTCTTCCCTCTGTTTCTTGGAACCATGAAGGAGTGAGGAAGTAATAATCTGGGTGTTCTTTCCCACTTGCCGAAGGCACCAGAAATACCCACCGCCCGCCATATTTGACACCTGTGCTTTACTGACCCACCAACTTTCCAACTCACTTCAGTGAAGCTTCAGGTAAGTCCCTGAACCCATCACTTTGACCCCTCTGGGAGCAGAGTGACGCCTTCAGGGCGTCAGCAAATACAGACCCTGCTCTCCATCAGCAGCCCTCTGGCGTTTCCAAAATGGCAGAAGCGACACGCCTTCTAAGACAAGGTTATTTTGCAGGCATAGTTTTTGTTTTTTTGTTTTTGTTTTTTTGGCTTATGTTTAGCTACATTTCCAGAACCCTGAGAAAAAGTTGCAAGAGAATCTCTGGCCAACTCCATAAACATGATGCCTGAGAGATGATGCAGAGAAACCCCCTCGCACCTCCGCAGGCATGGTCTTGTCACATTCTGATGAAGCGAGTTTTGAAGGTGAGATTCTGCTAAGCTCATACTGAACCGAAAAGAGGTTGAGTCAGAAGCCGATGTATCAGAAAGCTGGAAGGGAGCCAGCCTGGGCCGTCGCCAAGGGCTCTGTGCGAAAGTGCTGAATGTATGAACCGTATCATTGTTTCAGAAGGAGCCAGCCTCGGACGGCAGCGGGAGGCAGGCAGGAGGGGCTCGCCTGTGATCCTGCCGCACAGAAGGGGCTCGCTCGCTCGCTCGCTCGTGCTGTCGGGCCAGCCCTGGGAGGCAGCAGACTGCCGGCCGGCGGGGCTCCCGCTGGGGTCTGGGTGGCCGGTGCTCTGCGATGGCGACACAGGGTGAAGGGTGGCCAGAGGGCTTGGGTGGCAGGGGCGGGTAAGGAGAGAAAGTAAAGACGGAGGGGGGTGGTGTGAGGATGAAGACTGTGCTGTGTGCCTGACACACCGTGTACACGTGGTAGGTGTTTGATGAAGGAGGGAAGGAGGAAGGAAGGAAGGAGGGAAGGAAAACGGGAAGAATGAAGGGAGGGAAGGAAGGAAGGGAGCCTAATATTAGCCAGAAACTGTTCCAGGCACTGGGGACACACCCATGAACAACCAAAACAGTTGGACACTGTGGGTGGCGCAGCAATTGTCGGTCAGATGGCCAGGACTGGCCTCCCTTACCATGTCCGTACCGAACAAAGACCTGGAAGGAATGAGAGACTGAGGCAGGAGTCACTGGGGCCGCCAGGCAGAGGAGAGACGGGCTCCGACTTCCACCACGAACCACAGACGTTTTAAATAAACAGCAGGTGCTGGGGCGTCTGGGAGGCTCAGCCGGTTAAGCGTCTGACTCTTGGTTTCTGCGCAGGTCACGATCTCACGGTTTGTGAGTTTGAGCCCCACATCAGACTGCGCTGACAGTGTGGAACCTGCTTGGGATTGTCTCTCTCTCTCCCGCTCTCTCTGCGCCTCCCTGCTTGTGCTCTCACTCTCTCTCAAAATAAATAAATAAACTGAAAAAAAAAAAAAAAGGCAACATAAACAGCAGGTGCTAACCTCAATGCCCACAGTAGCGACTGGGAGTTGAAGGAGGAGCACTAAGCGTCAGTGGAGAGGAAGATGCAGGAAATCGGTAATGATGGTCTGCATATTCTGAGGGAATGGGCCAGGCTGCAGGGGAGGGTACCTAGCACCCAGCACCCCCAGGCGAGGGCTGCTAGATCGTCTGGCACTGCTTTCATCCTCCTTGCCTGAGGAGGCCTGGGTCCTGGAGGACGGCCACAAACAGCATGCTCGTGGTCCCGAGCCATCCTTCGGGGACTTCATCAAGCCCCCATAGGCCACCTGACTGCCTGTTGCCCTTTACTTATAGTTAGTGGGCTGACTTGTGTCCCCCTCCAAATACATGTCGAAGTCCTAACCTCTAGTACCTCAAAATGTGGCCTTATTTGGAAATAGGGTCATTGCAGATGGAATTCAGATGAGGGAGAGCAGGGTGGGCCATTGACCCAGTATGACTGGTGTCCTTAAAGAAGAGGCAGATGACGTGGCGACAGGGCCATGTGACAACAGAAGCAGAGACGGGAGGGACACAGGTGCAAGCCAAGGAACGCCAAGGGTCAATGGCCACCATCAGAGACTGGGAAGAGGGGGGAAGGAGTCTACTCAGAGCCTCAGAGAGCATGTGGCCTACAGACACCCCGATTTCAGACCCCAGCTCCCCAGAACTGTGAAGCAGTGCACCTCCCTTGTCTGAAGTCATCCATCTGTGGCTGTTACAGGAGCCCCGGCAAATGAATGCCCTCACCCTCTCAGTTCAGATTCCTCAGTGGGTGTTTCTGGGCTGCTCTGCTGGGTGGGCTGCATAGCGCCGGCTTCCTGATGGTGGGGGAGGGGTGGGGTGGTGGTGGTCTTTTTCCTGGCAAGCTGTGGCCCTCCCTGGCTTGCTGGGGACAACAATTGCAGATCGCTGTCTGGCCAGGTGCTGGTTGAGATGAACGTGGGGTACTGCCCTGAACCTCCACTAGGCCTCAGGTGGGGGTCGTTGCAAAGCAGACCCAGCCCTCATGAGCCTGGGGTAGAGTCGGCATTCAACAAATACTTCACAAACAAAATTTATGGGACTTTTATTTAAAATTTTTTTCATGTTTGTTTATTTTTGAGAGAATGAGAGAGTATGAGTGGTGGAGGGGCAGAGAGAGAGGGAGACATGGAATCTGAAGCAGGCTCCAGGCTCTGAGCTGTCAGCACAGAGCCCGATGCAGGACTTGAACCCATGAATCCTGAGATCATGACCTGAGCTCAAGTTGGGTTCTTAACTGACTGAGCCACCCAGGCACCCCGATTTCCGAGACTTTTAAATTAGTTGGTATGGTAGGCTGAATGTTGGCCTCCAAAAAGACATGTGTCTGTAGAAATCCTGTGAACGTGACCTTAGTTGGGAAAAACCTTTGTAGATGTAGCTAAAGGTCTTGAGATGACAAGACTGGACTAAGAGGATTAGCTGTAAATCAATGGCAAGTGTCCTCATAAGAGACAGGAGAGAAGACCGTGGGACAATGGAGGCAGAGATCGGAGGGCCGTGACCATGGCGGTGGGGCTGGGGAAGGCCTATATTCCCCTGAAGCTGGAAGAGGGAGGAGCCATGCTTCTTTTGAGCCATTGGAGGGAGCGTCACTCTGCTGACATCTTGATTTTGGACTTTTAGCCTCCAGACCCAGGAGGGAATAAATCCCTGTTGCTCCATGCCACTGAGCTTCTGGTCCTTTCTTACGGCAGTCCCAGGAAACGAATAGAGCTGGTAACCTTGACCAGAGGAAAAACCAACTCCGATGGTGACAGAAGCCACTAATGACCTCTGAGTGGCATTGAGTCATTGGCTGGACTCAGTTCTAAGGGCCAGGGTGAATTGGATCTGCTGAACCTAGAGACAGAACTCAAGTCAGAGAAAGTTAAATTAGCCAAGGCTGCGTGTTCGTGTTCCTTTTGATCTGGTTCTCATTTGTTTTTTCTGTTTTGTTATTTATTCAATACTAGTTAGTGTCCTTCGGGAAACTTTCTCTCTCTTTCTCTCTCTCGGTCCCTGTTGAGAGAAATGGCCTAGTTACGGGCCCATCTCAGGGAGTAGTTCTCTTCACAGACAATTCCTTTGCCCTCCTGGCTTCCTGTTGGCAGTGACACGGCCCACCCAGCCACCAGGTGGGTTTACTTCAGTTTCCTGGACAGCTGGCTTAGTGTCGGTGGCCGAGAGCAGGTTCCTCACTTCTCTGCCGAGCAACTCCTCCTGGAGAAGACAGAGTGCGACACCATCTGGCTTCTGAGACATTAGGAACCAGATGGTTCAGACCAAGGCCAGGCCTTCTGCCTCACGGTTCCCTTCCAGCTGGCTTCGCCCAGCCATCCTGCACACTCACAGCCCAAGTCAGAACATGGGGGGCCACCTTCCCTCCTCTGCCTTCCTCACTTACAGCTGCTTTTTCGGACTGAGGGTTCTTCTGACCAAATGAAAATACAAACATGCTAGGAAGAAGAGCTGAAGAAAGTGAGGAGATTGGGGCACCTGGGTGGCTCCGTCAGTTGGGTGACTGACTTCAGCTGGGGTCACGATCTCACAGCTCATAGGTTCAAGCCCCGTATTGGGCTCTGTGCTGACAGCTCCGAGCCTGGAGCCTGCTTCGGATTCTGTGCCTCCCTCTCTTTCTGCCCCTCCCTGTACTTGTACTCTCTCTCTCTCTTCCTCTCTCAAAAATAAATAAACATTTAAAAAAAAAAGTGAGGATGTTGATTTAGCCTAGAAAGGAGAAGACAGGAAGCTGGTGAGTGCATCCCAGAGGTGGGAAAAGAGCTTCACAGACTGACTGGGCCTGGCCTCAGAGGCTCCCAATGCAGAGGGGGCAGGTTCAGGAGACAGGTTTTACCTTCATTTGTAAACACGGACATGACTACCCGAGTGAGGGGGCTGCGCTTTCCCCACCCTTGGCCCATTTCTGTCATAGCTACCCAGCCCCCACCTATGCTCACCACGCAGGTCGTGATGCCTTCCCCGGCTCTGACCGCCTAGCGCTGGATGATTGGATGAGGGTCGTCACGTGACCCACACCAACCAGCCCATTGGCTGGAGAGCAACCAATCAGGCGCTCTCCATTGAGACTCTGAACAAAGAGACACAGAGTCCTCAGCCGAGATGGGGGCTTGCAGGAGGCGCTGCCTGTGTCCCTCGCGTAGCCCCTCCACCCTCATCTCCACACGCCCCAGGCGGCTTCTTGGGCACACCCATGCTCTGCATCCGAGAACTTTTGTTTGGCAGTGGGAGCACTGTGCACAAGGCAAGCCCGGAATGCCGGAGAGTTCATGTCCCCAGAAGCAGCCCTGAATGTGATGAACAGAGCCCCTGGAGAGATGCTAAGCTTGCCCAGCCCTCAGCTGGGAACTCTGTTTTCTAGGTTTTCCCAGAAAGGTTAAGGTTGTTACCCATGGTGGTAACTTGCTCGATAGTGACTTCTTTCCTTCCTTCCTTCCTTTCTTCCTTCCTCCCTCCCTCCCTCCCTCCCTCTCTCTCTCTCTCTCTTTCTTTCTTTCTTTCTTTCTTTCTTTCTTTCTTTCAGTTTACTTATTTATTTTAAGAGAGAGAGAGAGAGAGTTCCAAGCAGACTCTGCACTGTCAGCACACAGCCTGACACAGGGCTCATGAGATCATGACCTGAAAGGAAACCAAGAGTCAGGTGCTTAACCGACTCAGCCACCCAGGCGCCCCGTGACTTCTTTCTTTATTGACATCTTTCTTCTCTGTCTCACTACCCTCCCCCACCTGCTGCCTGTGTTTGTGGGATCCCCCCCCCCCCATAAGCTACTTTCCTAGAACCCTTTTGTCGGGGTCTGCTCCAGGAACAACCCAAATAAAGACAGAACTGGATCTCCTAGGTCTTGTTGGTTTGAGGCTGGAGGCTGGGTCAGGTCGGACATTACCATGAAGCCAATCCAATGGAAAGATAAGTCCAAGAGAAGCTGACTGTGAGGGTCCGTGGGATCTCTGAGAGACAGGGAGTAGGAGTCACAAGGCACTTGCAAAAGAGAGGGAACAGCTCTGTCCCACCACCACAGCCCCCTTACCCCATGTGGTAAGGTTTCTGTTCCTCATAGCCAAAGCTTCAACAGCACCACCAGCAAGGCTAAGTTTATATAACCTACAGTTTGCCAGGCACTGTGCTAACTGTAACATCAATAGAGTTGTCTGATTAAGCCGTAAAATCCAGGATGGCTGGTTCAATTTGGGACACACTATTACTAAAAATTTGTTTGGGCAACTAGAATACACTAGAAGGCAAGTATTCTTGTCATCATTTTTAGATGAGGAACCAGAGCAGTTAAGTGACTTATTGAGGGTCACACAGCTGCTAAGTAGGGGGCTGAGCTGTGAACTGGGTAGTTGAACTCTACAGCTTGCCCTCTTAGTAGAGCCTGGACTGGCTTCATATCACCCAACAGTGAAGTGCAGGGTATCTCAAAAGAGCAGGTTCCCTCTCACTTATTTTTTGCAGCCAAGTGGTTGGGGAGCACATGGATCCACATTTGATTCCTGCCTGGGAAATCTTTAAGGCAATGGACGTGGACTTGTGAGCCACCTTGGCGGAGGAGCAGAGGCAGGTGGCTGCTGCTGCATGGGGAACACAGCTCGTCCAACCAGGGATGTGTAGGTTTTCCCTCGGACCCCTTGTGGGTCACTGATAAAAGATCAGCTGCCCTGGTTTCCTGAGAACAGTTCCAATTTAGATCTGCTATCCTGCTGTCTCACTCTGTTCAGCGTGTCATTTGTAAACAAAGTGCATTATATGGATCGTTACCTTCAGACAGACCATGGGTTTGATAGGCCTTTGCTTGGCACATCTACCTCCCACCATGGTCCCAGCTGGTAGCGTGTGACACACGTGGTTTAGTCCAAAAGTTTCCTAGTGACTTCTTAAGTTTCCTCTTGCGCCACTTGACTGATACCTTTCTTTCAAAGACAGTCAGCAGGGCCCTGGAGAGAAATTAAGTGAAAAGTGATGACACGAGGGACCGGGAGAAAGCTGACCACTGCCAGTCTAGTCTGGTGCCAGGAGAAGGTATTTGATGCGGCTGTTTGGTGTGCCAGCCAGGTGTGCCAATGGCTTGTGCCAGTGGTCTCTGCTGCGGGCTGCCAAATGATGGTATCAGTTGGAAATACAGGAAGCTGCAGATTAGGTGTATGAAGTATAGGAAAATATGTGTGCGGAATAGAAGCTGAGCAGCCCTGCCCTGGAGCATATTGAGAAAAGTAGGAGTCTCTTGTTATGATGGTTGTCACTTACCACATCGTGTGACTCTACTTAGTCACTGTATTGTTTGGTAGTGTTTTGTATGTTTTTCAATAAAGCCGTAATGAGCTCCAAAATCTGCATACGTATTTAGTGGAAACTTTAGCACATTTCTGTTTCTCAAGAAGGATGATGGTAACATATACCTAGCACAAAATGTTGCTTACCAAGAACACCATGGGGACTGTAGTGTCCGCCCTCGTGAAGACCAGAAGCACAAATCTCTGAAGAGGCATCACCGTCCACTGCAAAAGCTAGTGATTATTATTTTTAGGAGATGATCCCCAGAGAGGATGACTTACATGCACAGCTATAGAAAAGTACATTCACCCACTACTCTGAACCACAACTTCTTGTTCACATCAAATGATTGTCCTTTAAAATTAATCTTGCACATTTTTGGGTAAAGTCCTTGAATAGGCATTTCTTCAAAGAAGATCTACAAATGGGCAAAAGGCACACAAAAGATATTTAATGGCACTGATCATTAGGGAAATGCAGATCAAAACCAAAATGAGGTGTCATTCTATACCCACTATGATAGCTATTATCAAAACACAGAAAATATTTGAAATTGAAATTGAAGAAATTGGAGCCTTTGTGCACTGTTGATGGGTATATACAATCATGGAGCCTCTATGGAAAACATTATGACAATACCTTAAGAAACCTAGACATAGAATTACCATGTGATCCGGCAATTGCATTTCTAGATATCAACCCAAAAGAATTGAAATCAGGGACTTGAACAGATATTTGGACATTCATAGTCATGGCAGTGTTATTCACAATACCCAAAGGTTGCAACAACCCAATGCCCATCAATGGATGAATGGATAAGCAAAATGTGATATATACATAGAATAGAATCATTCAGCTTAAAAAGGAGTTAAATTCTAATTAAATGCTACAACATGGATGAAACTTGTGGACAGACACCATGCTTTGTGAAATTAGCCAGACACAGAAAGCCAACTATTGCCTGGTTCTATTCATGTGCAGTGCTTAGTATAGTTAAAATCACAGGGAAAGAAAGTAGAGTGGTGATTACCAGAGGCTGGAGGGAGAGAGATGGGAGTCAGTTTGGGATGATGAAAAAGTTCTGGAGAGCTGCAACAATGTGAAAGTACTGAACTATACCCTTAAAACTGGTGAAAATGGTAATTTTTATGTTACGTATATTTTACCATGATAAAAATTAATTTTGTTCATTTTTGACTCTATGTTTTCTTGTACATGTACAAAGGGAAGTGATAACTGTTAATGTGTGGGCTCCAGTGGCAGAAGAATGACTCTGCAAACACGTACATGATGCTAATTTGGTATCAGTGTCCTCTGATGTTTTAAGTGGATACGATGGAGGTTTGATTTCTTTCAACCAATTCATAGAATCCTGCCAAAGGTAAAACATCCAAAATTAGTGTAAACCCTACTGTAAATTTAGTTAAAATATCTGGCATTATAGATAAAAATATATTTTGGTGAGACACAGCTTCATGATCAAAATGATGTTTTTACTAAACTTTCAAATAGCAGTGACCTTGGAATTGGTTGTTAAGCACATGTACTTTCCAATTTATTTAGACCAGCTGTGATAGAAACCGCAGCTGTTAAAAAGTACAAATATTTGCATGCAGACTCAAGTAACTGTATAAAGCTCATGTAGTATTAAAAAATAGCTTGGCATAGGGGGCACCTGGGTGGCTCAGTCATTTGAGTGTCTGGCCCTTGGTTTTGGCTCAGGTCACGATCTCAGAGTTATGGGATTGAGCTTTGTGTCAGGCTATGTGATGAGCGTGGAGCCCGCTTAAGATTCTCCCTCTTCCTCCCTCTGTCTCTCTCTCTCCTGCTCATACGCTCTCTCTCTAAACAAACAAACAAACAAAAAACAGAAAAAGAAAGAAAGAGAAAGAAAGAAAGAACGAAAGAAAAAAAGAACGAACGAACGAACGAACGAACGAAAGAAAGAAAGAAAGAAAGAAAGAAAGAAAGAAAGAAAGAAAAAGAAAAAATACTTTGGCACAATAGTTCATGCTTTCTTTGTGGTGAATCATTCGTTAGATGTGAAAATGCTTGAGTTCGGCAGAACTACTGTGTACATCAGCCCGAGTTATACGATGGTACCAAGTTGTTTCCCCCCCCTTTTTTTAAAATATATATTTTTAATGTTTTATTTATTTCTAGGAGAGAGAGAGACAGCGCGAGCAGGGGAGGGTCAGAGAGAGAGGGAGTGACAGACTCCGAAACAGGCTCCAGGCTCTGAGCTGGCTGTCAGCACAGAGCCCGACGCAGGGCTCGAACCCAGGAACCGTGAGATCATGATCTAAGCGAAAGTCGGACGCTTAACCGACTAAGCCACCCAGGCGCCCCTGTTTTCCCCCCTTTTTAAGGGAATCCTCTATATTTTTGCCAAATATAAGTTGGAAATATTAATCAAAATACTCAATGCATGGGACACTACAATGAACTTCAGCTTTAAAATTTTTTTAAGCAAATTGCAGTGATTGAAAACCAAGCTTGCAAATGGGAAGACATGGAGATTGAGCCCTGAAAAAGGAGGAGCCGGAAAAACCCAAGGAGTGGAGCACTCAGCGTAACCTCCACCTGTGCCCAGGGGGGAAGCTCAGCTTGAGGCCTGATCCTTTGGATGGAGCTTCTCTTTTTATTTTTTAATTTTATTTATTTCAAGTTTATTTATTTTGGGAGGGGGGAGGGGCAGAGAGACAGGCAGAGAATCCCAAGCAGGCCCCATGCTGTAGGTGCAGAGCCCAATGTGGGGCTCGATCCCACCAACCGTGAGATCATGAACAGAACTGTGAGATCATGACCTGAGCTGAAATCAAGAGTCAGACGCTTAACCACCTGAGCCACCCAGGTGCCCCAACTTCTCCTTTTAATTGTATAAATATAAATTCTGTACCACCATGGAATAGGAAAGGATCTACAATCTAAACTTGGAGAAACATTCAAAGAGTCGTAACTAGGGGCGCCTGGGTGGCTTAGTCAGTTGGGCATCCGACTTTCGCTTAGGTCATGATCTCGCGGTTCGTGGGTTCGAGCCCTGCGTCGGGCTCTGTGCTGACTGCCAGCTCAGAGCCTGGAGCCTGTTTCAGTCTGTGACTCCCTCTCTCTCTGACCCTCCCCTGCTCACGCTGTCTCTCTCTCTCTCTCTCTCCTAGAAATAAATAAAAAAACATTAAAAAAAAACACAAAGAGTCATAACTAAGGATCCCTTATTTCACGCTTTAAAAAATCTTGTATAAGTACTCACCAAAGTAATCTGGAAGGAGGCAAAATGACAGTGCCTGTGAAAATATTGGGGCTGAAATATTACACATTTGACATGAAATACATTAGAAGTCAGGCAGAGAAGGACAGATACCATATGTTTGCAGGTATAGGACGATTAAGAGGAAGCTAACGGAGGACGATGCGGGAGAAGAAAGGGAAAAATAGTTGGGGTGAAGGAGGGAGGCAAACCATGAGAGACTCTTGAATGCCGAGAACAAACTGAGGACTGATGGGTGTGGGGGGAAGAGGGGTGATGGGCATGGAGGAGGGCACTTGTTGGGATGAGCACCACGTTTTATATGGAAACCAACTTGACAATAAACTATTTAAGAAAAAAAAAGAAGTGAGGCTATCTTCATTTAGTATCATTTCCTTTGGGGCTCACCAGGCAACTCAGCACCTGCAAAAATATTTTCTCGATTAAATAAAAATATCATGGTCTATAGAGGAGCCTTTTGAACGTATCAAAAGTTTCAAATGTATTAACAAGCAAATGCAACTGTGAAGACAATTTCAAACTATGTTAAGAAACTCTAGAAATAATGAGCCCAAATTGAAAAACGAAAACAAAACATATTCTTCAGAGGAATATTTGTGATATGCTGTTAGATATAGCTACAAAATGGATTCAAGTACTTGATTGTGCACCCAAAATAATCTTCTAATCGTTTTTAAATGCTCACATAATTAGTATGAGTACTTTAAAAATTTTGCTCGGGGGCATCTGGGTGGTTCAGTTGGTTAAGCATCCGACTCTTGATATCACCTCAGGTCACGATCTCACAGTTTGTGAGTTCGAACCCCACACTGGGCTCCACACTGCTTGGGATTCTCTTTCTTTCTCCCTCTCTCTCTGCCCCTCCTCCCCTTGTGCTCTCTCTCTTTCTCAAAATAAATAAATAACCTTCATTTTTATTGTTTTTATTTTTGTCAATGTTTATTTATTTTTGAGAGAGACAGAGAGACAAAGTGTGAGCAGGGGAGGAGCCGAGAGAGAGAGGGAGACACAGAATCCGAAGCAGGTTCCAGGCTCTGAGCTGTCAATCCAGACCCAACACGGGGCTCGAACCCATGAACTGTGAGATCATGACCTGAGCTGAAGTCGGATGCTTAACCGACTGAGCCACCAAGGCGCCCCAAATACAAAACTTTAAAAAAATAAATAAAATTTTGCTCAGACACACGCAATGGCAGGTATGTTATTTTTCTTTTGAGAATTTTATTTTTAAAAATACTTTAGAATAGAACTAGTTTATCGTTCTATAGTTTTATAGGTCCACGAATGTAATAAAACCAATTTGGAGATCAACATCTAAATATTTTTATGTGATTTCAATTATTTTTACTATCCCCTAACCTCATGGGAGAGAGACCAGTCTGAGAGTTTTCAGTCCTGCTCAGAGGACTGTTTGAAAAGGCTAGAGACACCACGGGGACTGTGTGGAGGCAGAGGAACACAGGAAAATAATAGACTGTCTTGCCTACATCAAGGTGTCTGCAATTGCAGAGCTCGGGTACGAGTTCTGTAGGACCTGCCCATTCTAGAAGGGTGACTCAGACTCGCTCGAGGCCGGTTTGCTACAGAGCTGGTCAAGTAGCTAATCTGCTCCCCCGCCCCTGTCCCTGCTCTCACGCCACGTTCTCCAGTCCACAGAGGCCAGAAACCAGGAGCTGGAAGTTAGCAAACTGGGCAGGAGGCGGGAGGGACAGAAGGACCGTAGCCTGCCTTCCCCTAGGGAGGCGGTGGCCCTGGAGCAGGAGGGACCGTGCTTTCACCTTAAGACGACGTAAGTGCTGGGGCGCCTGGGTGGCTTAGTCGGTTGGGAGTCCGACTTTCGCTTAGGTCATGATATCGCGGTTCGTGGGTTCGAGCCCCGCGTCAGGCTCTGTGCTGACAGCCAGCTCAGAGCCTGGAGCCTGTTTCAGTCTGTGACTCCCTCTCTCTCTGACCCTCCCCTGCTCACGCTGTCTCTCTCTCTCTCCTAGAAGCAAATTAAAAAAAAAAAAAAAAAAAGACGACGTAAGTGTTGATTGGCCCGGAGAGTCGAATTTCTGAATTGAGTCCATGTTTACCAAGAAGATCAGTGTAGGACTTTTGAAACCAAAGAATAAGCAAACTTTGGGGGGCTGATGAACCTTTCAAGAATGAACCTTGAAAATATTATCCTAAGTGAAAGAAGCCAGACACAAAGATCATATTTTGTAGGATTCCATTAAACATTTGTTTCAGTTTATTTATTTATTTTGAGAGAGAAAGAGAGAGAGAGAGAGAGAGAGAGAGAGCAAGCCGGCGGAGGGGGGGCGGCAGAGGGAGTGATGAGAAAATCTCAAGCAGGTGCCATGAGCCAGTGCAGAGCCTGACACGGGGCTCGATCCCACAACCCTGGAATCGTGACCTGAGCCGAAATCAAGAGTCAGACACTTGACTGACTGACTGAGCCACCCAGGCACCCCTTGTAGGATTCCATTTAAATGAAACACTCAGAACAGGGAAATCTACAGGGACATAAAGTGGATGCCAGGGGCTGGGGTGAGGGGGTATTAGGGAGTGACTGCTGATGGGTATGGGGTTTCCTTTTGGGGGATGAAATGTCTTAGGACTAGATAGAGGGGGTGGGGTAGTTACACAACAGTGTGAATGTACTGAATGACACTGAATTGTACACTTTATGCTTAGTTATTTATTTATTCAGTTACTTATTTGAGTATCTCCTAGGCTCTTGACATTATTCCAGATGCTTTTTTATTTTTTAAAATTTACATCCAAGTGAGTTAGCATAGGGTGCAAATGATTTCAGGAGTAGAATCCAGTGATTCATCCCCTACAAATAACACCCAGTGCTCATCCCAGCAAGTGTCCTTCTTAATGCTCCTTACCCATTTAGCCCATCCCTCCACCCAGACCCCTCCAGCAACCCTCAGGTTGTTCTCTGTATTTAAGAGTCTCTTATGGTTTGTTGTCTCCCCATTTTTAAAGTTATTTTTGCTTCCCTTCCTTTATGTTCATCTGTTTTGTACCTTAAATTCCACATATGAGTGAAGTCGTATATGACATTTGTCTTTCTCTGGCTGACTTATTTCGTGTAGCATAAAACCCTCTAGTTCCATCCATGTTTTTGCGAATGGCGATATTTCACTCTTTTTGATTGCTGAGTGATATTCTATGGTATATATGTACCACATCTTCTTTATCCATTCACCAGTCCATGGACATTTGGGCTCTTTCCACACTTGGCTATTGTTGATAGTGCTGCTATAAACATTGGGGTGCCTGTGCCGTTTGAAACAGTACACCTGTCTCCCTTGGATAAATACCTACTAGTGCAATTGCTGGGTTGTAGGGTAGTTCTATTTTTCATTTTTTGGGGAAACTCCATACTGTTTTCCAGAGTGGCTGCACCAGCTTGCATTCCCACCAACAGGCAAAAGTGTTCCTTTTTCTCCACGTCCTCTCCAACTTCTGTTGTTGCCTGAGTTATTAATTTATAAGAACAGATACTACACTTGATCTTAACTGAGAAGTGATGAATTGTACATTTTAAATGGTCGTTGAGTGATTTTATGTTTTGTGCATTTTACCTTAATAAAAAAAAAAATCAAGTGTCCATCCAGGGACAGGAAAAAGATGCCCTCTACAGTGCAGGAGAAAAATAAAATTTCAGCAAGGCTTACCCCATACGTTCTACATATGACTCATATTACCAAATGGGGCTTTGTGCCTCACGCATAAACTATACTCTTTGGGAGATCTCCAGAATTTTCAACAGAACATTTTGACTCTCTTGGAATTTCACTTAATGTGCTGACTTCATTAGCTCCACGCACTCTGAGCCGCACTAAAGCATGAGACAGGTGAGTGCAAGAGAGAAAGAAACACCCTGAGCTGTCTCCCTGGCTGAGTCTGATTAATAGGAAAGTTCTAGACCAGAGTGAAGTTCTACAACCTTCTGCTGCTGCAGACCCTGGGCCACTTTGGACCCAGGAGCACCCTTTAATTGCTGTTAGTCCTGAGGTCCAGCTCTTTAGCGTGTCCCGAGTTTCCCTTTACTGTGAATTCTGACAGAAGTCTCCTAATTCGTGAAATGGATTCTGCGCTTCGCAACCAAAGAGGAGGAGAGCGTACAGTCTATGAAGCTGCTCACTCAGAAACAGGCTCTGGGGCTCCCGGGTGGCTCAGTTGGTTAAGTGGCTGACCACGGCTCACGTCATGATCCCACGGCTCGTGAGTTCAAGCCCCCCATCGGGCTCTGTGCTGACAGCTCAGAGCCTGGAGCCTGCTTCGGATTCTGTGTCTCCCTCTCTCTCTGCCCCTCCCCTGCTCACGCCCTGTCTGTCTCTCTTAAAAATAAATAAACATTAAAAAAAGAAAAGAAAAGAAAAAGGCTCTGACCCCAGAGGACAAGTGATCGCAGCTGGCATGCATCTGGGACACTTGTAGGGGCTGTTGTGTGCCCCAGGCATGGTGGGCAAATTACTAAAAATACTGGCAGGGCACTACTAAGTTTTAAGCTTATAAATGTGCATTAAAATCAGAAATGATTAAGTCAGGGAAGTAGGGAAGGAATGAGAATCCCATGCTCTTAATTCAAGTGAGCAGATCACATGTCCTCTCCAAGCCTCTGTCTTCTTTGTCATATGAGGATCCTTTTGATTCCGCTAGGTGGTTGTGAGAATACAATGTTATGGATTCATCTCCAAATGCTTTGAGAAGTACAAGATGTGATACAAAATGCAAGGATTTGACCCCAGTTAATCAACAAAGGATCTTGCTCAGAAACATACCTAGCGGGACACCTCAGGCTTTCCGTATTTAGGGACAGGGTGGGCCAGGGGGCAAACCCACAGCCAGGTTTCACCGTCTCCCTCGGGGTTGGCAGGTCTGTTTGTGCAAAGTTCCCCTGTTCTGAATTTGTCATTTATTAGAAAGAGGAAACCGGCTAAAAGGCATAAACCCAAATGAGAAAAGTGAATCACTAACTTATTATAACTTCCTTTGTTTTCTGGGATTAATAGATGCTAGGTCATAAAAAATAATACGTTGATTTTAGAGTTTGAAATCTGGGTATTAATTAGCGCATGGAACAAATTCTGAGTGTTTCTTCTTTGTTTACTTAGCTGCGAAGGTGAAGATTTGTGTTTAAAGTGGCTTATTTGGAATTAACGTTTTGATCTCTATGTTCCATTCTCTCCCACCCACGATGATGTTCAATTCAACTAGGCAGATATTTACTGAGCTTCTGTGTTGCTCCCAAGCTGGGAATCCCGTGGTGAACAAGACGGGTATCCTCACCCTTGGGTGGCACATAGGCTTTCGGAGATCAGCCCCAGCCTTAGCCCTGGGGTTTGAAGGAGCGGCAGGTTGTGGAGGAGGTGCCCAGGCCCCAAACCCGCAGACATCAACCTCCCCCCACCCAGATGCATTCTAGCAGGGACTTCCATAAAACTACCACCAGCAGAGGAGGGCACCCAGGTTTGAAACCATTTTTTTTTTTTAATTGTTATAAAGCCCTCTGGTCCTTTAAGGATATCCTGAATCAAGAGTCTGATATTTAAACTGATAGCCACTCATCACATTTGAAGGGCAGACATCTGAAATTAGAATGCCCAAAGATCAGGAAAGCAAAAGATGATATTTGGTGTGTTTTCACAGGGCAGTGTGTTTTAAGATACTGCACTCATCTGCATGGTGGCTGAAGGATTTTGGGGGTTTTTTTAGACAACCACAAAAAACCCAAACTGATTGCAGCCTGAGTACTTCCCATGATTTTGCTTCAAATAGTGAACAGGGGCGCCTGGGTGGCTTAGTCGGTTAAGCGTCCGACTTTCGCTTAGGTCGTGATCTCGCAGTTCGTGGGTTCGAGCCCCGCGTCGGGCTCTGTGCTGACTGCCAGCTCGGAGCCCGGAGCCTATTTCAGAGTCTGTATCTCCCTCTCTCTCTGACCCTCCCCTGCTCACGGTGTCTCTCTCTCTCTCTCCTAGAAATAAATTAAAATATTAAAAAGAAAAAAGTGAACAGATGGGCTTCACGTTGGGTTGTCCTGAATCCACACACCAGCAGCCTTGCCCGGCTCGGAAATGCCATCAGCGGGACTCACTCAGAAGTAGAAAACCCTGATTTTTTATTTATTTTTATTTTTTATTTTTTTAAAAATTTTTAAATTTTTTAAAAAATTTATTTCTAGGAGAGAGAGAGAGAGACAGCGTGAGCAGGGGAGTGTCAGAGAGAGAGGGAGTCACAGACTGAAACAGGCTCCAGGCTCTGAGCTGGCAGTCAGCACAGAGCCCAACACGGGGCTCGAACCCACGAACCGCGAGATCATGACCTAAGCGAAAGTCGGACGCTTAACCGACTAAGCCACCCAGGCGCCCCTTTATTTTTATTTTTTAAATGTTTATTTATTTTTGAGAGAAAGAGACCACAAGCAGGGGAGGGGCAGAGAGAAAGAGGGAGACACAGAATCTGAAGCAGGCTTCAGGCTCTGAGCTGTCAGCACAGAGACTGAATGGGGGCTCAAACCCACGAACCTTGAGATCATGACCTGAGCCAAAGTTGGATGCTTAACCGACTGAACCACCCAGGTGCCCCAAAACCCTGATTAAAATTTTTAAAATCTGTTTTAAATGTTTATTGTTATTTTTGAGAGTGCGGGGAGCACACGAAGGGGAGGGGCAGAGAGAGAGAGGCAGAGGATCCTACGCCGGCTCCTTGCTGACAGCAGACAGCCCAGTGTGGGGCCCCAACTCATGATCCGTGAGGTCATGACCTGAGCCAAAGTCAGACACTTAACTGACTGAGCCACCCAGGCGCCTCAAGAACCCTGATTTGTTTTTTAACTTTTAAATTTGT
This sequence comes from Hyaena hyaena, assembly GCF_003009895.1. Classification (NCBI taxonomy): domain Eukaryota; kingdom Metazoa; phylum Chordata; class Mammalia; order Carnivora; family Hyaenidae; genus Hyaena; species Hyaena hyaena. The sequence continues at coordinate 3,778,888 of NW_024080699.1, forward strand.
TTTTGAGAGAGAAAAAGCATGAGCAGGGGAGGGGCAGAGAGAGAGGGAGACTCAGAATCCCAAACAGGCTCTGTAGGTCATCTCACAAATCATGAGATCACGACCTGAGCAGAAATCAAGAGTCGTCTGCTTAACTGACTAAGCCACCCCGGCACCCCAAGAACCGTGATTTCTAAAGAATTTGGGGCACCTGGGTGGCTCAGTTGGTTAAGTGTCCATCTTCAGTTCAGGTCATGATCTCATGGTTTGTGAGTTTGAGCCCTGCATCAGGCTCTGTGCGGACAGCTCAGAGCCTGGAGCCTGCTTTGGATTCTGTGTCTCCCTCTCTCTCTCTGCCCTTTCCCTGCTTGTGCTCTGTCTTTCTCAAAAATAAATAAACATTAAAAAACCCCTGAATTTTATCCCTCCAAGGATCATAAAATACTTGCCCGAAGCTGCCTCCAGGGGCGTCCAGTCCTGCCCTGGGAAGACTAGAGACTGACAAAACCCAAAGATTTTCATCAGGTGTTTGTTTCCCAAACAGATCTGGGAACCACAGGTGGGAAAGAGGCTGACGATTTGAGTCTGCCATTTGGTGAAGAAAAAGAGAAATCTCCTTTTATGCAGTGTTAGCACCAAGAGGCACAGAATTTCAGAGATGCACGACACCTTAGACTTAGACCAATGACCCCTCTTTTCCATCTCTGGAATTTTCTCATCTTTCCCAAACTGGAACTCTGTCCCTGTTACACACTAAGTCCCTAAGAACCCTCCTTCCAGCCTGTCACTCGCCATTCTTTTTTCTGTCTCTGTGAATCTGATGACTCTAGGGACCATGTACAAACAGCATACAATATTTGTTCTTTTGCGATGGGCTTATTTCACTTAACATAGCGTCCTCAAGGTCTATCCATGTTGTAGCCTATGGCAAGATTTCCTTCCATTTTAAGGCTGCATAGTATTCCGTTGCCTGAATATGCCATGTTTTGCTTATTCATTCGCTTGTCAGTGAATATCAGGGTTGTTTCTATTTTTTTGTAAATGCTGCTATGAACGCTCATATACAAATATCTGAGTCCTTGCTTTTACTTCTTTTGGGCATACATCCAGAAGGGGACTTGCTGGATCATATGGTAATTCTATATTTAATTTTTTTTTTGAGGAATTGCCCTATTGTTTTCCACACTGGCTGGACCATTTTTCCCACCAATAGTGCTGACGAGTTCCGTTTTCTCCACACCCTTGTTAACACTTGTTATTTTCTGTTTTTTTTTTTTTGTTTTTTTTTTGTTTTTTTTTTATAATAGCCCCCCTAATGGGTGTGATGTGGTATCTCATTGTGGTTTTGATTTGCATTTTCCTAATGATTAGTGACATTGAGCATCTTTTTATGTACTTATTGGCCATCTGTATGTCTTCTTTGGAGAAATATCTGTCCAAGTCCTTTGCCCTTTTTAAAATTGGGCTGTTGGGGGATGCCTGGGTGGCTCAGTCAGTTGAGCGTCTGACTTTGGCTCAGGTCATGAGCTCATGGTTTGTGAGTTCGAGCCCTGTGTTGGGCTCTGTGCTGACAGCTTGGAGCCTGGAGCCTGCTTCAGATTCTCTGTCATCCTCTCTCTCTGCCCGTCCCATGCTCATGCTCTGTCTCTCAAAAATAAATAAACATTAAAAAAATTAAAAAGAATAAGATTGGGCTGTTGGCTTCTGTTTTTGAGTTGACACCTCTTTCTTATATATGGAAAAAATGGGTCACAGGAAGGCTGTGCTTATCAGAGCCAGAATCATTATCCCAGGTCCTACTATTACAACGGGGCTATGTCCCACTTCCTTTCTTACTGAGGTCCAGAGGTGAGGGCATTCATTTCTACCCTTTGGGGTGTAGCCTTTAGGGGCCAACTCTCCGATAATAGCTGTGCCTTACTCACTTACTCAGCTGTGCATCTTGTGGAGTGATCGGAGCCTAGTGTCTCAACCCTAGTGTATGGGTTGAATTGTCTCTCTTCCCCAGCTCCATGTGATGAAGTCCTAACTCTCTGTGTGACTGTGTTTAGAGATAGGGCCTTTATGGAGGTAATCGAGGTAAAGGAAGGTGATATGGATGCCCTAATTCAGTAGGACTGGTGTCCTCAATAATAGGAAGACACCAGAGCTCTGTTTTTCTCTCAGTGCACACACAGAGCAAAGAACACATAAAGACACAGCAAGAAGGTGGCTGCCAGGAAGCAAGACCTCTCCAGAAGCCAACCCCACCAGTACCTTGATCTTGGACTTTCAGCCTCCAGGACAGTGAGACAATGAATTTCTGCTATTTAAGCCACCCAGTCTGTGGTATCCTGGCATCACGACAGCCTGATCTGACTAATCCACCTGGATTCAGAAAGTAAGCAAATGGAGAAGAACCCAGAGGGAAGAGCCAGGGTGGGTACAGGTGGGTCTCACAATAGCTTGAGCCACGTTAAAATTTGTCTGGAATCTTCTAGGCTTCAACCTGATGTTCAAGTAATCTCTTCCCGGCAGAACACAATTTCCTGATGTTGAAAATAAAAGGCTTACCAGAGCCTACTGAAATATAACCAAAGGCTTCCTGGATATCAAATGTCTGTCACCAAGAAGTATGCTGATGATTTCAAAGTCTCAGACATGTGCATATCAGACTTTCCTCAGGGCACCTATGGTTTTACTCCCAGTGTTGAACTTCTCTTCTTCCATTTTCTTCTCGGTGATCCCTGGTCTGGAAGATTTTTCTCAGTTTTTTTCTGATATCTATGTCAGCCATTCCTTCCCTGTCCAGCAGATTAACTGCTAGATCTCTCTCCAGTACAGTACGAAATACTGTAAGATCTAGTTATACTTCAGATGATCTTGGCGGTAAGGCAAACAGGATCCAGTGAATAAGGGCCAATGGGAAGAGGAGGAAGCTAAGAGCAGCTGTGGATGGCCGTAGGTGAGGTGGGGAGCAGACTAGTCATCAGGCTTAAGGACGGGCTTTGGGCAGGGGGCTGAAAGGCCAAGTGAGAAGCTGAGGCAGAACCCCAATCAAGTGGTAGGAATGGGCTCAACACCACAGAAGTTGCCCAACATCATGCACACTAGCCTGGTTTGTGTAGACTTAAACTTGGGAGTCACTGACATCCTTCTTTCTGCTCTTCACCCTTTGCTCTGTTTTCTCAGATTCTAGTCCCTCTTCCTGTCCTTACCTAGTCCCCAGCCACCCCATCCAGTCTCTCTGTTTCATGCTACATAATCTCTCATTGCTCTTTCTTGGCTTGGTCTGCTCAAAGGAAACTCTCAGGGTAATGTCACAGTCCAAGAAGGTCTTTCAAGGTGAAGGACAGGATCCCAATACCAGTTAGAGGCTGGCTAAGACACCTCTATCACTTCCCACCGGGAACTCTGGCATAGAGCCCAGAGGCTCTGAAGGTTTTAGCTGTTGAGTTGGGAACTGCACGGGCTGGGAGGCCTAAGAAAGTGGCGTTGGAATGTATACTCGGGGATTCTCAACCTAGTGCTCACTATACTATAGTACTTCTCAGGCTCTAACATACATCTAAAGCTTCTCAACGTGCAGGTGCTGATGTAGTAGGTCTTTAACAGACTCTGATGCATGGCCTTGAATTCTGTATTTCTAACAAGCTCCCAGGTGATGTGGGTGCTGTTCTTAGTTCCTGCCCTTAGAGAACCAAAGTCCTACAGCATCAAGTTAAGGGAGGGACACCTGTCCCAGGAATTTGAGCTGGCATGGAAGGAAGGCTGCTATATTTTTGAGTGCCATGAGGTTCTAGTCACACCTGGGGGCCACCACATCCTCCTCCCTGCATCTCCTCAGCCTTTGATCTGTAGCACAGAGGTTCGCAAGCTTGCTCATGCATTAGAATCACCTGGAAAGAAACACTGCTAGCTGGGCTCCATTCTCAGACTTTCTGGTTCACTAGGTCTGGGGTGGGGCCCCACAATTTGCATTTCTTTTTTTTTTTTTTAATGTTTTATTTATTTCTGAGAGAGAGCAAGAGAGACAGCGTGAGCAGGGGAGGGCCCGAGAAAGGGGGAGATACAGAATCTGAAACAGGCTCCAGGCTGGCTGTCAGCAAAGAGCCCGACGCGAGGCTCGAACCCACGAACCGTGAGATCATGACCTGAGCCGAAGTTGGACACCTAACTGACTGAGCCAACCAGGAGCCCCCAGAATTTGCATTTCTAATAAGTTTCCGACTGATGTTGATGCTGCAGGTCTGGGGAGCAGACTTTGAACCCACTGCTGCAGAGGAATTGAACCGGGGGTACCCGAAGGGCTCTACCACAGAGGGTCAGCCAGTCTTGGGTTTGAATCCGATTCTGCCCCTGAATCCGATTCTGCCCCTGAATCCGATTCTGCCCCTGACAATGTAATGATGGTTAAGTCACTCCTGTTCCTGAAACTCAGGCTTCCTATCCACGGAACAGCGATAATGCATCTCACTGTGCAGACTGCCCCTCATACAATGGAATTGAGTCAATCAGGAATGGACCACCCAGCACCTTGACTTATCCAGCCAATAAGGGTAGCACCTGAGAAGGAACAAGAGGGAAGGGAAAGGGGGTGAGGTGTGACCAGAACCTTATAAAACAAAGACCCTTGCCTACAGTCCTCGGACATTCATTTTCGAATGTCCCCTCTCTGCAAAGTGAGCTTTCCTACTACTCTTCCTTTCTAATTGTATATTCTGATAAACTTTGCCTGCTGCTCATTTGGTGTCCACCTCTTCATTCTCCGAAGCCGCGAGACAACCAGTCCTCGGTATTGAGGTCAATCACGATTCGTGAGTTCGAGCCCCACATCAGGCTCTCTGTTATCAGCAGAGAGCCTGCATCAGATCCTCTGTCCCCCTTACTCTCTGCCCCTCCCCTGACTCTCTCTCTCTCTCTCAAAAATAAATAAACACGATTAAAAACCTTTGCATTTTGGCCGCCTCCAAAGAGAACCGGCAGCATATGAACATCACTCCCTAATAAGTTGTTTAAATTGTTACATGAGCATTAGCACATGCAGCTGCTGGAGAGGAACACACGCATCATGGGACTTCTCCAATTTCAGGGTTAGCAGGGTTGCAAAAGCAAGTGAGTTGTTTGGAACTTATGTACTTAGTTTGCAACACAACTGATGTGAATAGTGTCTGGGTTCCTGGGCTAGATTTAGCTTTAATGTAGCTAAAACTCAATAACAACCAAGAACAATGATGTGTCAAAAGCATTGTGATTTACAAAGCATTTCTATATCCATAAATTTGAAACCCTCAGCTCTCCTCTGAGGGTGGATTTTGTTTCCTCTCCTTGTAAAGATGGGGAGAGAGAGGCCCGGAGGGCAAGGGAATACAGATGATAGAATGAGCAACAGGGCGAGAGCTCGAATCTGGTCTGTGGATGTAGAGCCTGGTGCATCTCATGGTCTTCTAGAATCAGCCCCAATGAGCAGAGTCCTGAAGATTCCACCTTGAGTTTCCATACTTGTCTCTGCATCTACAAGATCTAGGGATTCTCCTGTATCTGCTTCTGCTTAGCACCCACCTGCAGTGGGGGGATTCAGCAGGACAGGGTCAAGGGCAGAGTACGCATCTGGAGAGCTACCTTAGCAGTTTTTGAGGGTCGCCTTTTGCTCCTTGGGCTCCTCGTTATATTTCTTTAATCCCAAGGGGTCTGTTTTATGGTCTCTAATTTAAACAAAAAAATGGGTGAATTGCTTAGGATTCCTTCTGGATGCGAATGACTGAAATTTAAATAGTATTGACCTATAGATGGAGGGTTATTTTTGTTTTTCCTGACCTTACATCTGAGGGTAGGTAATACAGGGATGTATGGTAGTTTCACGAACTCCTCAGAAATCCAGGCTCCTTCTGGGGTGCCTGAGTAGCTCAGTTGGTTAAGCCTCTGACTTTGGCTCAGGTCACGATATCACGGTTGGTGGGTTCGAGCCTCACATCGGGCTCTGTGCTGACAGCTCAGAGCCTGGAGCCTGCTTCAGATTCTGTGTCTCCCCTCCCCTGCTCATGCTCTGTTTCTGTCTCAAAAAGAAATAAACATTAAAATTAAAAAAAAAAAATCTAGGTTCCTTCTGCCTTTCTCTCCACTGTGCCTAGGACTGGTTTCCATCCTCAACTTCACTTTATGGTGGCAATGTGATCACTGTAGCTCCAGCCATCACATCAGCATTCCAGGTGAGGAAGAAGGGACACAAACGTGCATCTCTCAGACGAGTTAGTGCCTTTAAAGCTGAGTACATTTGCACCTCCAGTAAACTCCATATTTCATTTCTAAGGAAGAAGAAAGAGTAGGTACTGGCCTCTGCCTTGTTGGGTTCTAGGTAAATCATGAACTAAACAGGGACCAGGGCTAATCTGAACATCTCAGGAACCTACAGAAAGTCCCGTTGGGGAAGTGTTGTGGGCAAATTCCTCTCTGCTGCTTTTGATCCCTATGAGTGTCAAGATTCAAATTCCCCGGAGAAAGAGAGCCTGAATTTAAGTTAGCTGCCCATTGGGTGATCCGAGAAGTGAGCCTCCACCGTTGACACCCCATCAGTTACATACATGGGAGCAGCATCCTTCCCCAAAAGAGGGGATATTGGGCAGAAACAAGTCACAAGTGTCTTCCAGGCTTTAGTTGTTGTCCAATCTCCCCCTTCCAGCCCCAGACACTTCTTAGCAGAGAGACGTCATGGCGGAGTGTGTGATGGAAAACGAATGGGGCTGTTGAGGTGAACACACGTGGCTTTAATCATGGTTCTGCCAGTTACCAGCTGTGTGATATTGTGCCCGTTACTCGGCTGTGCCTCCCTTTCCTCAACTGTTGGAATGGGGATAACCCTACATAGCTCCAAGTTGGTTGTGAGCATTGATAAATGAATAATGGAATTCTCATGGTCTAACTGGTCTTGAGTACGAATAGGGTCACATAGACACCAGTAACCTAAGTTTCACTGGTTCTTGGTGACGAAGGAACCCCTCCCTTTCCTGCTTCAAGAGTGTGTGAGGGCATTTAGGGGATGCCCTGCACATGTGCTTATGAAGCAGTCGGCTCTGCCCCTATGCATTGGTGCTGCTCTGCCCGGCGCCTTGACCATTGCCCTTCACTGTGCCCTTTCAAAGCTGAGCTGTGGTCTGGGAAACCCCGCAGGGAAAAGGTCTTCTTCACTCTTAAATGTTTCCCTCCAGTGGGACACATCCTGACTTGGCCTCCCTTAGGTGCCTATCTCCCAAGAGGTTCCTCACAGCCTCCTACTTTCCTGAGGCCTGGACATGCGGCCACAAGGCGGGGCTGGAGGCAGATCTGAGGTCAGGCTTCCTGGCTGGATCACTATGCCTGAGGTTCCTCATTGCCAATCCAGAAATCCATCTTCTCCTTTCTCCTTAGGAAGTAAACACTGATTTCCAGCTGGGCCTCTTGCCCCCTGGGGTAAAAGACAAGATTTCTTGGTCTCCTTGGAACTCAATATGTTCGTGTGACTAAGTTCTGGCCACCAGGTGATAAGCAGGAGTGCTGTGTATAGAGAAGGCTGCTTAGAGAACTCACACAGCTGGAAAAAAGTCCCTTGTTACCCTCTCCCCTCTTTCAGTCAACAGCCTAAGTTGTGATGGCTGGAGCTGCAGCAGCCATTTTGGATCATGAGGAAAGCTTGAGGATAGAAGCTATGTCCCTGAGTGGTGGAGCAGAGAGACTGAAGTCTGTGTCCCTAATGATACCACAGAATCTCCATGTCAGCATTGAACCATAAGTTCTGGATCCTTTTGTATGAAAGAAAAATAAACTTTAATCTTGGGGCATCTTGGTGACTTAGTCGGTTGAGCATCTGATCTTTGATTTCAGCTCAGGTTATGATCCCAGGTCTTGGGACCAAGCCCAGCTTTGGGCTCTGCACTAAGCGTGGAGCCTGCTTAAGATTCTTTCTCCCTCTGCTCCTTTTCCCTGTGCACGCTCTTTCTCTCTTTCTAAAACAAGCAAACTTCAATCTTGTTTAAGCTATCTTCATTTTGAGTTTTTTGTTTGTGTGTTTTTTTGCTGTATTCCACTAAAACTAATCCTAATGGATGGTGTCATTCTCATGCTGGTAATTTCCCTTGTCCATTGGAGGAAATTCCCTCCCTGGAGATCTCTCAGCCCTCAATACAAAGAGACTTCTGATGAGGTCTCCCCCACTGATATTCCTGACGTGTCCAGGCACATCTGAACCTGCTCAGAATCAAACTGGAACGCTTACAACAAGCAAAGTGCTCGACACATAGGCTGTGTATTCAACACGTTGTCGCTATTCTTAGGACACATGGTTGGCATAGTTCCAAGCACACAGGGCTCAGTAACAAAGAGCACTCTCTCCTTCCTTCCTATGCACAAGTGGTCAACTCCTTCCACCTGCTAGGATGGGGCTGTAACTCAGAGGGCTGAGCCAGCGTGGGGGAAAATTCTACATAAATCGCTATGAACAGGTTTGTACCTACAGGTCGCTTTCTGGAATGCTGAGGAATAAGAAAAGTGCATCTCCCAGGCGAGTTAGTGCCTGTGAAGCTGAGTACATTTACACACCCAGCAAACTCCATGGTTCCTTTCTAAGGAAGGAAATAGGTACTGGCCTCTGCCTTGTGGGGTTCTGGGTAAATCGTGCACTGCATGAGGACCGGGGCTAATCTGAACATCTCAGGAACCCACAGAACGTCTCCTTGGTGGAGGTGTTGTGGGCTAATTCCTCTCTGTTGCCTTTAATCCCTGTGAATGTCCACTCCGGATTCAGAGTCCCAGGAGAAAGAGAGTCAGAGGCATTTTCCTTTGGAACGCTGGCGTGGGGAACTTTCCCGAGCCTCCTCTGGGTCTTGCTGTCCAAACCTCGGCCTCCCCCTTCCCCCGTCTCTACAGACCAACGACCCTTCTAGGCCTAAACTTGAGACTCCAGGAAGGACGAAGGGCTATAGACTCTGGAGAGCTGGCCACTCACTGCCAGGCTACTCAGGGGTGTTTGGTGGCAAATAAAGCCCAGACTCCTCAGCCCTGCCTGAAGTGAGGAGGGAGGAGGCAGTGGAGGGGGCAGGGGTGATGCAAGCTTCCCAGTCCCACAATCTCAAGCCAGGAGAAGCTCACTTGTTGCATTTTGCAGAGAGGTGGAAGGAAGCCATCCCTTGGTTTGGCCCGTTCGTTCCATTTGTTTGGGAATGTTTTTTATTCTCCTCTCCTCCATTCAATGCATTTAACCAGCTGAATCCCTACAATTGGCTTGCGATCTGATTTCCTGCTAAAAAAAATAAAATAAAGACAACAGAAGTCATTCTAACTACCCGTGAGTCTAATAATAATGAGGACCTCTGCGTCAGCAGTTGCCTGGATTCGGGTCAGCATGGGGTGGAGGTGGGGAGTAGGTAACCCAGGAAACCCGGGGACCATTTGGGACGAGTCAGACCTCAGAGGGCCATAATGGATTGTCGGAGCAGATGGCTCGAGCTGGCGTGGTGTTCCTGAGATCTCCCCGTCCCAGCCTGAATCCCTGGGCATATTTAGTCTCCACTGGGGAGCTGCCTCTGCTCCATCTTCTTCCTTCAGGGACCGCCCCCCAGGCTAGGCAGGAAGTGTCCCTGATGGATGGCAATCGCCTCATCTGAGTGGATGGTCTTGCCCAGCAGGGTCCTAAGAACCAATTTCTTAATCAACCTCACTTTTCTCCTCTCTTCAGTTGTAACTCTAGAAGTCAATTTTCTTTGTGCTCTTTTCCGTGTCACGGCTTTCACCTCGAGGCTTGGGGCACAGTGGTCATGAGAGGCACCAGGCAATCTTGGCCCCACTGCCCGCTGGATGTGTGACTTCAAGCAAGCCACTCGAACTCTCTGGATTCTGCTTCCTTGTCTGCAGAATTGGGCTCTTAAGGGATCCTGCTCACAGGGCTGTTGTGAGGATTAAATGGAACAGTCCATTTAAAGCTCTTAACAGGGCACCCGGGTGGCTCAGTTAAGCCTCTGATTTCCGCTCAGGTCATGATCTCGGGGTTTGTGGGTTTGAGCCCCGCATTGGGCTCTGTGCTGGCAGCTTGGGGCCTGAAGCCTGCTTTGGATTCAGTGTGTGCCTCTCTCTCTGCCCCTCCCCTACTCATGCTCTCTCAAAAGTAAAATAAACATTAAAGAGATAACACTAATAAATAAAGCTCTTAAAGTATCTGGGGGCACCTGTGTGGCTCAGTTAAGCGTCTGACTTCGGCTCAGGTCATGATCTCTTGGTTCATGAGTCCAAGCCCTACATTGGGCTCTGCACTGCCAGCATGGAGCCTGCCTGGGATTCTCTCTCTCTTCCTCTCTCTCTGTCCCTCCGCACTCCATCCTGGACATGTATGTGTGCTCACTCTCTCTCTCTCTGGAACCCGGTAGGTGCTTGTAAATGTTAGATGGAATGATCACAGGCAATGGGGGTGAGAGGCAAAACCAAGGCTGTACTGGGCGCAGATGCCAGCCATCAGCAGGTGTACCGGCTGGCATCCTGCTGTGCAGTCTTGTCCCCACTATCGGGCACATCATCGCACCTCCAACCTTCAGGGTTGCTGGTGAGTAGGTGACTACACATGACGGACCTACTCTACTGCCTACTTTCTGCGGCTGCACAGAGAGAGCCAGGAGCCTACAATGGCCTTTCTCTCGGGATCCAGGTCCCTCACTGGGAGCCAGGACCCATATGTGGGTGTGCGTCTGGGGGCTGTTAGCCCTTAAACAAAATGGCCCCGGACACTGACACGTTTTCACTGTGTCAATGTCTGCATTCTGTGGTTTCTGCCTCCCCTTTTACCGCCACGGGAGCTTGCTGCTGTTGTCAGTGTGTTCGCTACCAGCGGCTCCATTCATTCTCCTTCGAATTCCCTGCTTCCGTGAGCTGGGGAAACTGAGAGCAGAATTTATCATAATTTTCTGCAAAAGACAAGGCTTCGAGAAGGGGTCTGCAGGCTGTACTGTGAGCAAAGCCTCGAGCTGATACAGGCCATGTACTGTGGTAGAGACGGAAGTGTCTACAAGCCATTGATTTTTTTTTTTTTAGTTTTTCTTTAAAATTTTTTAAAAAATTTTATTTTAAGTATGCTCCACACCCATGGTGGGGCTTGAACTCATAACCCTGAGATCAAGAGTTGCATGCTTTACCAACTGAGCTGGCCAGGTGCCCCATTTTAAAGTTTTATTTAAAAAAATGATCACACAGGGATGCCTGGGTGGCTCAGTGGGTTAAGCGTCTGACTTCGTCTCAGGTCACAATCTCGCGGTTTGTGAGTTCGAGTCCCACATTGGGCTCTGTGCTGACAGCTCAGAGCCTGGAGCCTGCTTCAGATTCTGTGTCTCCCTCTCTCTCTGCCCCTTCCCCACTTATACTCTGTCTCTCTTTCTCTTTTAAAAATAAACATTTAAAATAAGTAAATAAATAAAAAATGATCATACAGTACAATTTGGTTCTTTTTCCTTTCAGCGTACAGTGCTCTAGATGTTAGCATACTGACACATTTCTATGACCACCACCATAATTGGGGGACAGAGCAGTTCCAATGCCCCAGGAGACCCCCTTTCCTAGCCATCCCTCTCCTCCACCCAGGAGCCCTGACCTGTCTGCCATGGCTACAGTTTTGTCTATTTGAGAGCATCACGTAGATGAAATCTGATGGTGTGTAACTCTTTGAGACTGGCTTCTGTCCCTCAGCGGAATGTTTTTGAGACTCATTCGTGTAATCACCATCAGTCAACAGCTCATTCTTCTTCTTCGTCTTTTTTTTTTTTAACTGCTGAGTCGTGTTCCATTGCACTGATTATTCTTCACCCTATGAGGGACATCCGGGCATTTCTGGTTTGGGGCTGTCACAAGTAAAACTGCTATTAGCATTCGTGTGCAGGTTTTCATGTGAACGTAAGTTCTCACCTCTCTAACGTAAACACCCAGGAGTGAGATTGCTGGGCCCTATGCAAAGCAGGTATCCAACTTCTTAAGAATCTGCTAAACCATCTTAAGAGTCTGCTAAACCATCTTCCAGAGTGGCTGTGCCATTTTTGCAGCCCCGCCAGAAATGTCCTCGTTGCTCTACACCCTTGCAGGCCCTTGGTATTGTCTGTCTTTTCGGGTGTAGCCATCCTGGTGCGTGTACATTGGTATTTGGTTGTGGTTTTAATTTGCGTCTTCCACGTGGCTGATGCTGTGAAACATCTTGTCATGTGCTGATTTGCCATTCTTCTGTCCTCTGGCGAAGTGTCCAAGTTCGTTGTCATTTTGGAGTGTTGGTGGGAGGTTTACTTACTTGTTGAGCTGTAAGAGTTCTTTATATATTTTGGATACAAGTCCTTGGTTCGAGCTGAGGTCCACGAATGCTTAAGCAAGTTTCTTAGGCGCCGAGCCTCACCCCTTATTAAATGGGGATAATATAGTTCTATCTACCTGCTTCCCTTGTGGCTCTGAGGACCCAATGATAAAGGCAAGTGAAACGCGGGAAACTGGGCAGGGAGCACCCTCGTTGTTCTAGTTACCTGGGTTTTTATTTTTATTTTTATTTTTTTAATTTTTATTTATTTCTAAGAGAGAGAGAGAGAGAGACAGCGTGAGCAGGGGAGGGTCAGAGAGAGAGGGAG